>NC_058521.1:472048175-472348175 GCF_904849725.1 Hordeum vulgare subsp. vulgare | reverse complement strand
GTACTAGCCATTTGTCCTCTCCGGTTCTTCTAGTCAAGAAGAAGGACGACACGTGGCATTTGTGCATTAACTACCGGCATCTCAATGCCATCACGGTCGTTGGCAAGTATATGGTCCCCGTCATAGAAGAGCTGCTGGATGAACTACACGATGCAGTCTGGTTTTCCAAGGACGATCTCTGCGCACGCTACTAACAGATTCGTGTGGCACCGAGCGAGGAGCACAAAAAAACTTTCCAAACACACCAAGGCCATTTCGAGTTGAAGGTGGTTTCATTCGGTCTGGAAGGGGCCCCGGCCACTTTCCTTGGAGCAATGAACACGATGCTCAAGCCTTTGCTGGACGTTTGTGTTCTTGTCTTTTTCGATGACATATTAGTTTCCAGTGCCACACTCGGAAATCAGATCCACCACATGCGCTAGGTATTGCAGCTGCTTGATACGTCTTCATCGTATCTACTTTTCCAAACTCTTTTGCCCTTGTTTTGGACTCTAATTTGCATGATTTGAATGGAACTAACTCAGATTGATGCTGTTTTGAGCAGAATTGCCATGGTGTTGTTTTTGCGCATAAATAAAAGTTCTCAGAATGACGTGGAAATTTACGAGGATTTTTTGTGGAATATATAAAAAATACTGGCGCAAGAATTACCTGGAGGGACGGAGCCAGGAGCCCACAAGCCTAGGAGGCGCGGGCCCCCCTGGCCACGCCTGGCAGGCTTGTGAGGCCCTCGTGGCTCCGCCGCCTCCAACTCCAGCTCTATATAGTCTCTCTCGCCCAGAAAAAATTAAGAGAGAAGAGTTCATCGCGTTTCACGACAAGGAGCCACCGCCATCACCTGTTCTTCCTCTGGAGGGCAGATTTGGAGTCCGTTCTGGGCTCCGGAGAAGGGAAATCGACGTCGTCGTCATCACCAACCATCCTTCATCGGCAATTCCATGATGCTCTATACCGTTCGTGAGTAATCTCATCGTAGGCTAGTTGGACGGTGATGGGTTGGATGAGATATATCATGTAATCGAGTTAGTTTTGATGGGGTTTGATCCCTAGTATCCACTATGTTCTGAGATTGATGTTGCTACTACTTTGCTATGCTTAATGCTTGTCACTAGGGCCTGAGTGCCATGATTTCAGATTTGAACCTATTATGTTTTGATCAATATATGTGTGTTCTTGATCCTATCTTGCAAGTTGTAGTCACCTACTATGTGTTATGACCCGGCAACCCCGGAGTGACAATAGCCGGAACCACTCCCGGAGATGACCATAGTATGGGGAGTTCATGTATTCACTATGCGCTAATGCTATGTTCCGGTTTTCTATTAAAAGGAGACCTTAATATCCCTTAGTTTCCATTAGGACCCCGCTGCCATGGGAGGGATGGACAATAGATGTCATGCAATTTATTTTCCATAAGCACGTATGACTATATACGGAATACATGCCTACATTACATTGACGAACTGGAGCTAGTTACAAATCACCCCATGTTATAACTTTTACATGATGAATGTCATCCGACATAATTATCCATCACCGATCCAATGCCTACGAGTCTTTTCCTACTGGTCCTTGCTAAGTTGCTTTACCGCCACTGTTGTCACTACTGCTACTGTTACCGCTACTGTTGTTAGTACTGCTACTGTTACTTCTGCTACCGTTACTATCACGCTACTTTGCTACTGCAACTTTGCTCCAGATACTAAATCTTTCAGGTGTGGTTGAATTGAAAACTCAACTTCTAATGCTCGAGAATATTCTTTGGCTTCCCCTTATGTCGAATCAGCAAATTTGGGTTGAATACTCTACCCGCGAAAACTGTTGCGATCCCCTATACTTGTGGGTTATCAGTGCTTCGCAAAGATAGCTGGAAAGTCAAATTTAGTAAATGCACTGTCGAACAACAACTAGTGTCTTACGTGGGACATGTAATCAGTGCCACGAGTGTCGCCACAGACCTAACCAAGACCATGACAGTTGCCAACTAGTCCACACCCAGGGACATCAAAGGTGTACGCAGCTTTCTCGGGCTCACGAGCTACTATCGTCGCTTTGTCCATAACTTTGAAGTGATTGTCATTCGTGTGGACTCTTACTATGGAGATAACTTTCTAAGTTCTGAAACAACATCTCACCTCCGTGTCGGTTCTAGCACTACTGAATTTTGGGCAACCTTTCAGATTTGAGACGGACGCGAGCAACCATGGCAATTGCACAATATTGCAGCAGAAAGGTCATCCTATTTCTTTCATGAGTAAAGCTCTCAGCCCCCTCTACCAAGGCATGTCCACTTACGAGAAGGAGTATCTCGCCGTCATCATGGTTGTGGATTTGTGGCGTCGTTACGTGTAGCATGCCGAATTTGACATATATAAGTATCAGAAAAGCCTGACGCACTTGGAGGAGGAATGAATAACTACATCATGACAGCAGAAGGCCTCCACAAAGCTTCTTGGCCTGCGATACCACATCCGAGACAATAAGGGGGTCGAGAAAAGCGGTGCAGATGCTTTGGCAGGAGCCCAACCCAAGGACACTCTGTCTGCCCCCACCTCTTGCCAACCAAGTTGGCTCGACAATGTCGTCAACAGCTACAACAACAATCCACATGCACAACGCCTCCCCGAGCAACTAGCTAATCGTGAGGACCCAAAGGAGCAATTCCAGCTCCAACCGGGCATCCTTCGTTTCGTGGGCAAACTTTATTTAGGAGGGAACACACAGATCGAGCAGAGAATAATCAAAGCTTTCCATGACAACCTGCTAGGAGGGCACTTGGGTTTCCTAGTCACCTACCAGCACATTAGGTGCATGTTCGCATGGCCAAAGATGAAGACGCAAATTCAACAATATGTCAGTTGCCGCCAGGTGTGTCAACACACCAAGTCGGACCGGGCAGGCTCTCCAGGGTTACTCCTCCCCCTATGAGTGCCAACCAAACCCTAGGAGATGATATCCATGGATTTTGTGGATGACCTCCCACAGTCTAGCAACTTCAACTGTTTTCTCGTGATCATGCACAAACGTGCCAAGTTCAGCTACTTTCTACCTCTGGTTCGTCCTTACACGTTGGCAAAGTTGCATAGATATAGTTGTAGTAGATTTACAAGATCCACGAACTATGAGGTTCCATCGTCTTCGAAGGGGATCCAGTCTGCACCATGTACTTATGGCAAGAGTTGTTCAAATATGCGGGGAGAGAACTGCATCTCAGTATATCCAACCACTCGCAAACAGACACACAAACCGAGAGGGTGAACCAGTGTGTGGAAACCTTTCTGCGCTGTTTCACTCAGGCATGCCCGCGCCATTGGAGTTTTTGGATCCCGCTAGCCCAGTTTTGGTACAATAACGATCACCAATTGGCGAATGGAATGGCCCCTTTCAACGCCATGCTCGGGTACGAACCTAAGCACTACGGAATTTCCGCACACAACTCTTTCTCTGTCCCTCCTCTACAGTCTTGGATTGAAGAGCACAACACAGTCCAAGAGCTTCTCCAGCAGCACCTGAACCGCGTGCAGCAACTGATGAAAGTGCAAGTGGACAAGAAAAGGTCCTTCGGGGCTTTCAAAGTGGGACAACACGTGTTCCTTAAATTGCAGCCCTACATCCAAACCTAGATTACACCACGTGCCAGTCACAATTTGGCATACAAGTTCTACGGGCCCTTTCCCATCATCGAGAAGATCCATGATGTCGCCCATAAGCTTCAGCTACCACCCCAAGCAACAATTGATCATGTGCTCCATGTATCGCTGTTGCGATGCGCACTAACCCGTGGTACGTTGGTTGAGCCTCTTCTTCCTCATTTTGCTGACGAGTTAGTAGTTCCTGTGGCAGTACTACAAACTCGCTAGCGAAAAAGGAATTGGGGAGTGTGTGAACAGATCAAAGTGCGTTGGTCCAATTATGTCACCATGGGTACAACCTCGGAAGACATGGCGATTCTTGTCGCGCGTTTCCCACATGCTGAGGCTTGGGGACAACCCTTGTATCAAGGAGAGGGGATGTCAACACCCCTGATGAGGAGGACCCAAGGCGTAGTGGCTACGTGAGCACGCATGATGCCCCATGACACGCGCCCGAGAGGAGGCCCAACCCACGGGTCCATGGTCCGGCCTGGACCAGCTGAGGCCCAGGAACCAAACTCTACAGTGGCTACTTCTACCACCATGGCTCGCAAGGAGGGACCATCCAGAGGATCAAGGAAACGGCACTGGCTACCACTTTATTTCTTCCCTCTTATCATCACAAGACCAATTTCCCCATTTATGTAATTCTTTTACTACACTACTACTTGAGAGTGCTCGATTCAAGAGTCACTAGTGTATCCTATCAACTTATAGGGCCTTTTTCATGTGAAACAAAAAGAAAAAAAATCCCAATAGAAAAACAAAAGAAGATGCCCAATTTTATCCTTTTTCTATTACAAATAAAAAGACTAGTGTTTGTTGTACTACGAAAATATTTCATCAAGTTTAGAAGCAGGAAAATGCGAGGGAAAATTCCAAAAAATAAAATTTTAGTCTGACCAAACTATTTTATAATTTGCCATGATATAATTTTACAAATGGTAAAGTTTACAACATATTTTATTCCTAATAAAAACCATGGCAAAGTTGTTCTAGCAAAAAATTCAAAAATACCATGGCAAATTTTAGTTCCCATGATGCATACAATAATAATCGGCATGGTTCCGGACAAATTGAAAATTGCCATGTTGCAAAAAAGACAAGAAAATCGCGATGTTACCTTATAGTAAAATGCCATTGTCGAAAATAAAAATAAATTTTGCCATGTTGAAAATAAAATGTTCATGATCCATAAAATACATTTTCCATGCTCGAACAACTTAATTTGACAAGGTATACACTAATTGTTTTCGTGGTATTAAACAAGGAACCATGAGTAACAAAATAAAAGTTTCCATGTGTCGTAGCAACTTTGCTCGGAGTGTTTCTGTAAACACTATATTTCCCATGACGCATACACTCATTTTGCCATGGTCGCGTACAAAATAGAAAAATTGTCATTTTGTAGAAAATAGAAGAAATTTTACAAGGTAAATATAGTAAAGTTGCCATGATATGTATACTAAATTTACCTTGATCCATGAAAAGTAAATTGCCATGGTCCAAACAAGTATTTTTGCAATGTTGGAAAACAACAACAAAATGGTCATGGTCCATAAACTATTGTTGCCATGCCCGAAACAAATTAATTTTCCATTGTCAAAATTAAAAATTCCCTTGTATTAAACGAGAAACCTTGATGATTAAAAATATACTTTTGCTATGGAGAGAATAAAAAATTTCCATGGGAAATTACTATATTTGCCATAGAAAAATTTCAACATGTATGTAAAAAGTAGAGTTGACATGCCACCATAATGTAAATCTGCCACGAAAAAAAATAAAATTAGAAAATTAGCATAGTAGTAAAAGCTAAAATTTGCAATTGCAATTTAGGTAAATTTTCCATGAAAAAATAAAGTAGAAAATTTCCATGTAATAAAAGATAAAATTTGCCATGGCAATTTAGGTAAATTTCCCATCCCAATAAAGGTAAATATGCCATGGAAAAAAAGAAAAGTTAAATTTGCCTTGCTAATAAACTAGAAAATTCCATGTTATAATTTGAATGATGGCAACTCTACATATCATGTTGGAATGCATCTTTTGGAGTACAAGTCACAAAAAAGAGTTTATGAAATTTCTTCATAGCATGGCAAGTTTCATACATGGTCACATGGAAAATTCATAAACAAATACATTTTTGTCCCAAAAACGCATGGCAAAAGTTTATATGATTTGAAATGTCCACATGGGAAAACAATGAAATATTCAGACTTGTCACCTTGGCAAATATATGTATTCCTAGACATGGCAAATTTGTGGATATTCCATGCACAAAAAACATGGCAAATTTATGCATTTTTACCACTAAATGAGAATTGCATGGAAAAAATTGAAGGTATATTTGCCATCAAGAATGAGAAGTAAAAATACTATGAATGACTTGCCGTGGTAGTAAAGTAAATCTTCCATGTCAATAAAATGGTGAATTTGCCATGGGATTTGGAAGTTAATTACTCATGGCTATACTAGTTAATTTGAAATTTTCATGGGATTTGAAATTTAGTTTACCTAAGAGAATATGCCATCATATATCAGTATCTTATTTAGTTATTTCCTTCGAAGATCGACACTAAGACCGACACTTGACCCATCCTAGAATGTAGCACTTAACCACGAACAAGGCGACTAGGTTATATATACTATGCAGAGGTTTACTGTTTACCCACAAGTAAAGGTTTTGTTTAGCTAACTCTGAGATATTGACTAATTTTGGTTACAAACTTTGGGTTGAAAACACAACTGACTAGAAGACACTAGATTAAATTTCCCAGTGCCCAGAATCACCCAAGGCATAATCTAAGAAAAACTCTAAGGTTGGGAGACTATAATATCAAATAGCATGGAATAGCAATTTATAGCACACACAAACTAAGGGGTGCCCCCTCTCGGCCTCAGCCAAAAACACCCACGCACCGTGACCAAGTGGCATGCCTACTAGGGGCCTTTGGTATCTTCCACTATGGCCTCTCTGTATGGTGTGTGGAGGGAAATGGGTTAAGAACTTATGGAACCATATCCTATCGATGTCACAAACAAGTGGTATCACAAATCAAGTAAGGGGTTATCAGAACAAAACTCGATCTATGATCGACTCATGATGTTTAAGTTATCGTGCGCGACTTAGCACAATATATTTCCTTGGTTGTACCCAATAGGGTCACCACGTGGCATGTCCCAACATGCGATCACTGATCATTCCTGTCACAACGAGATTTAGTCTCGCAGTCACCTTTCTCGTGACAAACCTTTCCTACACATTAGGCCGAATAAGCATATACATGTGTGGCATATATATAGGTGAAAGGAGCGATATGGTTGACTAGAGGGGGGTGAATAGGCACTACCAACTTTTAGCTTGTCTTAACAAATTAGGGTTCAGAAAAAAAAGGTTCACTATATGAACAACTAGGTGAGCAACCTATATGATGCTAACAACAAGGACAACAAGTGCAAGCAAGGAATACACCACAACAATATTAAGTCCAAAGTAAAGGTAAGATATAACCACAAGTCGAACTGGTGGAGACGAGGATGTGTTACCGAAGTTCCTTTCGTTTGACAGGAAGTACGTCTCCGTTGGAACGGTGTGGAGCCACAATGCTTCCCAAGAAGCCACTAGAGCTACCGTATTCTCCTCACGCCCTCAGAAAATGCGAGATGTCGTGATTCCACTATTGGTGCCCTTGAAGGAGGCGACCGAACCTTTACAAACAAGGTTGGGGATATCTCCACACAAAGCTTGGATGCTCCCACTAAGACCACGAAGCTTCACCATAAGGGAATGTGGCTCCGAGGTGACCTCAACCGTCTAGGGTGTTCAAACACCCAAGAGGAACAAGATCTGCAATGGATTAGTGTGGGAATCAAATATCTCTTGGTGGAAGTGTAGATCAGGGCCTTCTCAAGCAATCCCTAGGAAATCAACAAGTTTAATTCGATGGGGAGAGAGATCGGGCAAGAATGAGCTTTGGAGAAACAATGGAGCTTGGGGAGGAAAGAGGTAAGCTTCTTTGGGAAGAAGACACCTTCATATAGTGGGGGAGGGGGGGAGGGACAATCCAACTGTTACCCCCACCTACTGCACTAGCCAAGCGGTACTACCGCTGTTAGGAGCGGTACTATCGCTGCTAGGAATGGTACTACCGCACGGCAGCTCACCGACCATGGTAGTAATAAAATACTACCGTGACTAACACTGTAGAGGCAAAAGGATGCGCAAAAAGTCCGATGGAGTGGTAGTAAAAAACTACTACCATCCAGAGAGCGGTACTACCGCCCATGGAGCGGTAGTAAAAAATTACTACCGCCCCTAGGGCGGTTCTACCGCTGGCCCTTTTGCACATACATGGAAAACAAGGTTGGAGCTCCATTTGAAGCAAGGGAAAGGTGGTGCAATAGAAATGTGTACGTGATGATTCCACCAAAACCTTTCTAAAGCAGGCCCCTTCTTAATAGTACGACTTTCCTACGACTCAAATCCACCAAAGAGAAACGTAGAAAGCAACCGTCTTTGAAAGACTCCCGAGGGGCATCGAATCATCTTGTGCCTAGTCATGAGTTATCTGAAATGTTCAATGCACAGGATTAGTCCACACAGGCATTGTCATCAATCAGTAAAACCATTTAGGGAGAAATATGCCCTAACAATCTCCCCCTTTTTGGTGGATTGATGACAATACATGATTTGCACTAAAGGATATAGAAATAGCATATGCAAACCCAAAATCTACAAACTAGAGACAGGCTCCCCCTGGATGTGTGCATACTTCATAAAAAAGGATATGGACTGCCCAACACACAACCGAAGAAAGACACTCTACCTAGATTTTATAGACGAGGCAATCCTTTCAAGGACCTGAAATAAACACTAAGCATGGAAGCAAGGCATAGCATGTGAGCACGAGGATAAGGGCACAACATAATTAAACTCACAAGCTACTAAAATACAGAATAATAATGAGACAATAAAGATAGAGGAGTGATAGCATATGTCTCACACCATATGATAAGGTGCGACGTCTCATAGTCTCACACACAAAGCAAAGAGAACCAAAGTTCAACAAATAAAGCAACACGGAAAACACGCAAGCAAATCCTACTCTCTCTCCCCGTTTGTCATCGGGGCACCAAAAAGGCACAGAGGACACCTATGACATAGGTGGTGGCTCGCACTGCAGAGAACTCAGCCATCAGACTGCTCAACATACTCCTCATCAGACTCATCTTGTGTCTCCTCATGACACTCCTTGTTAGACTCAGCCCACTGAAGATTTTATTTTGCATCCATGCAACCTCAGGAGTGATGTCCTGCTGAGACCCACTTGAGATGTGCACGTCGAGCTTCCTCATAATCAGTTTGTCACGCTGACGGCTCTCCTTCTGAGCAACATGAGACATGTACTGCCCCTTTGCTTACATGCAGAACAAGGTCTTCATCTGGTCCATGAGCTTCTTGGCCCAAGATGGCTCGGCAGAGGAAGGCACACTTGACTCTCGAATGGCCTCATCCTCAGCCGCATCCTCATCCTCATCAGAATCCCAGTTGCAGCAGCACACATAGTGGTGGTGTTGGCCCACTTGTTCTTCTGTCATAGCTTGATGGGCTCATGGTGAATCCACCCGGGAGCATGTAACTCAATAGCTGGGAAGGCCTATGCCCACTTCTTCTTGATCTGGTAAAACAGATAAGGGCCGTAGATTCGGACCTTATGCTGGAAGACTACTGAGTGAAGCTCGCTCCACATGATGTGAGATACATCAAGTGGTCCAAAGGAACGAGTCCACCCTTTCTAACACATCATAAGCATATACACCAGGTAGGAATGCACCTAGTCCTTGTTGCCAACGCACCGAAATAGAGTATTGTGAAAGATGCAGTGCATAACATCAAGGAATGGGCTGAGCACGTGGGAGGCCTCACCAGATGGGTATATCTTCTCAATAAAGAATGGCACCAACTTCTCCTTAGCGGTAGCAGATGGCTTAGCGTGTGGGCGCAAACCCACTGGCTGCTCAAGCCCCTCATCATGGACGTGCAGAAGGTCCATGAACTCCTTCCAGGTAGCAGACAGTCTCTCCCCATTTGTCATCCAGGACATAGTGCGGTCGTCATCAGGGTGAATGTGGACAATTACGAAGAACTGTGCCACTATCTCAGGATCAAAATCAAAATGAAATGTGATGCGCTCCTCAATCTGAAGTTGTTCCACCATGGCCAGAGCTTCACCAAAGTATGCAGGGTCCTTCTTCAGATGATTCATATAAATCTACTGAACTAGTACATACAAGTTCTTCTTCATCATTATCACATCCTCATAAAAAGAGACTGCTTCTTAGACTAGAATATGTCACCTCCGGGGAACTTAACCCTAGCGCTGTCATAGGGGTTGAACTTTCGGCCAAGCTAAAACTCTGCAAGTGTCATAGCATCCCAATCAACAGTGTTATTCTTGTTCTGGTGAGCAAGCTTCTTGAAATTGCGCTTCAAAGCCTGCGATCCCTTGGTAATATCTGAAGAACGAGGTCGCTTGGAACTAGCATCTCGAGGTGGATTAGAGCGCCTCGAGCCACAACCTATGACACGAAACACAACCAGAACAAAACGATAAAAGAAGTCAAGGCAAAGATCAAAGAAAATTAGAAAATCCCAGAAAAAGGACAACTAGAAGGACATAACATGTGTGCCGAGGCAACAATGGTAGTACCGCTGCTCGAGCGGTAGTAAAATTTTACTACCGCTCTGATAGCGGTAGTACTGCTGCTCAAGCGGTAGTAAATAGTTATTACCACTCTGACAGCAGTAGTACCTCTCCACAATGGTAGTACCACTCCAGGAGGAGCGGTAGTACCGCACGGGTGACGAAGTGCCACATCTGAACAGGGAACTTGCAGATCCGGTAACCGGAGACCCATGTTGGAAATATGCCCTAGAGGCAATAATAAATTAGTTATTATTATATTTCTTTGTTCATGATAATCGTTTATTATCCATGCTATAATTGTATTGATTGGAAACGGAAATACATGTGTGGATACATAGACAAAAAAATTGTTCCTAGTAAGCCTCTAGTTGACTATCTCGTTGATCAAAGATGGTTAAGGTTTCCTAACAATAGACAAGTGTTGTCACTTGATAACGGGATTACATCATTAGGAGAATGATGTGATGGACAAGACCCAAACTATAAACGTAGCGTATGATCGTGTCAGTTTATTGCTACTGTTTTCTGCATGTCAATGTATTTGTTCCTATGATCATGAGATCATGCAACTCCCGAACACCGAAGGAATACCTTATGGGTTATCAAACGTCGCAACGTAACTCGGTGACTATAAAGGTGCTCTACAGGTATCTCCAAAGGTGTCTGTTGGTTTGGCATGGATCAAGACTGGGATTTGTCACTCCGTGTAACGAAGAGGTATCTCGGGGCCCACTCGGTAATACAACATCACAACAAGCCTTGCAAGAAATGTGACTAAGGAGTTAGTTACGGGATCTTGTATTACAGAACGAGTAAAGAGACTTGCCGGTAACGAGATTGAACTAGGTATGGAGATACCGACGATCGAATCTCGGGCAAGTAACATACCGAAGGACAAAGAGAACAACATACGGAATTAACTGAATCCTTGTCACATCCCTAACCCTTAAGCAAGTTAGTCTTGTGCTCATGTCTTCTTTGCATTTGCATCTAAGAAGTTTCAACAAAAACAACAAAGTGGCAAAGGAAAAACTCAAAACCCTAGCCACTATTTCAATTAAACAAAATCTCAAACTAGTTCAAATCAATGAACCCAAAATGGCCTCAAGAAATGTTCAAACTTTCTGATAAATCATGAAAGTAAATGAGCATTGGAGGAAACTATTTTATTGACACTTTAAGCATTTTTAAATTAATACAAAAGCCACTGGTTTCAAACTTTAAATTTGAAATCAGAATCTATAAATTTCCAAAAATGTTGAAAACTTTGGAAATGGTTGGGAATGCTATAACAATATTTCAGGAGGTCTAAAATAGTTTTTACTTTTTGTTTTGGAGCTGAAATAAATAGCAAAACAATAGTTAGCAAAAACAGAAAAAAACAGAAAAAAAACGGGAAACCCTTACCTGTCGCCTAGCCTGGCCCGGCCCATCTCCATCACTCGTCCCCTCCCTCGCGCCAGTAGGCAGCAGGAGGTGGCCGCCGCCTCCTCCGGCGCGGCCACGCACCTGTGCGCCTGCCTGGCCGCCGCCTCGCGCTGGCAAGGCCGGGGATAAACCCCCTGAGGCCTCCCCTATCCATTCCCCAGCATCGTTCTTCCTCACCTCTCGGATCTTGCCCTCCCTCCTGCTGCCGCCATTGGAGCCGAGCTCGAGCTCGAGCCGCAGCACCTCTAGCCATGCGATCCCGCCTCCGAGTAGTCTGTTAGCTCCGCCTCGTCGCCTTGGTCATCTCTGCAGAAGCCGAAGCTTCCCAAAGCTCTGCATCGCCCCCAACGCCGTCGTCTTCCACCTCCGGCCGCCGGACCTCTTCAGCACCATCGGAACCACCGTGAGCTCGTCATCGTTTCCCCTCTCGCCCCACGCTCTCCTGTGCATCGTAGCCTAGATTCCCACCAAGGCCGAGAGCTCCTCGCCGCCGGCCATGTCGTCGCCGTCGCTGTGGTGTCCGATCCACACGCTCGAGCTAGGATTCGAGCTCCTGGAGCCCCCAGGAGCGTGTCGAGCTCTCTAGCTGCCCTCCCCGTGCCCTAGAGCCGTCTCTCATAAAAGGCCGAGCTTCGACCGCCACTCCGGCTCGTCGCCAAGCGCCTCTTTCGGCGACCCTAGCCTCCCCTGATGCCCCTGCCAGATCGGCCACTTCGTCAGCGTGCCGTTGCTGCAAACCGCGTGCGTTTTGGTGCTGTGCAGCGCCATTTAGGTCGCCTCCGGCGAGCCCTCCGCCGCGGGCCTCGTCGCTGGCGACCACCCTCCGGTGGGGGTCGACGTGGCAAAGCTAACCCAGCAGCTCAGGACTTAATCACTCGCTGACAAGTGGGCCCAAGGCCAAGTCAAACCTCAATTAGGGCTGGTCAGCACGGGATTAGTCCCAGAGAGGCTGACCAGTGGGGCCCCCCTGTCAGGTTTGACCTGAAACAGGTCGGCTGACCTGCTGACGTCAGTCTGATGCAATAATTAGAATTTCCAGTATAAAACTAATTCCACGAAATTGCTAAAATTTGTAAAAATCATAGAAATTAATCTGTAACTCCAATGAAAATAATTTATATATGAAAAAGTATCAGAAAAATTCAAGGATTCTGAATATGCTATTTTCAACTATGTTTGAAAAAGTTACAGAACCCTAAATTGTGGAATAAGGAATAATTCAATTCTTATAATTACTTTAAAAATGGAATTTGGAAAATTATTCAAATTTCATTATGAATACAATGATCACCATTGTCCTAATTACAAATCAGTACCATAACATGACATTTCATGCATGTTAACATCAAGTTGATCTGAGCATCAGGTCGAATCAATTAAAACGGTATCCGAATACCCCGTTTGGAATTGATATCCGAATGTGATTCGAATCAACTCTAAACCTAATACATATTGATTATAAGAACTTATCACCTTGCATTCTCATGCCATGCTCATGCATCATTTTGAGTGCATATGATTGTTATTGAATGTTGCCATTCATTTCGGTAGGCTCCAGACCCCCGGATTCCACCGAATATCCGTCTGACGGATATCGTTCCTCCTCTGAGCAACAAAGCAAGCAACCCCTTTGATCATCCCGATAACTCCCATGTTCTTGCTCCTGCACCTATTTATTGCATTTAGGATCAAATGCTTCAACTGCTTTTGCCACGATAGTTGAACCCACTTCCTTTGCATGACTTAACCTTGTCACAGTAAATAGCCGAACCTTGCAACCTAGCATACCTGGTAGTTGCTTAAGCTATGATGTGCCTTATCCTGCTATGCATGCTATGCTTAGAGTTGTGTATGGTCTGTCATCTGGGAGATGAACAGAATTGTGGAATGTGTTTGGTGAGCAAAGGTTGTGTGTTGAACTTGATTTGGTAAAGGTACCGGTGAAAGGCTGTGTAGGCGTACATGGCGGGTTGTTTCATTGGAACCGTCCTTAGGAACTGAGTTCCGTGTATGTATTCCAAGACTAGATACTACCACATGCTGGGCCCTGAAATATGACCCCGCTCGGCCTATTAATCGTGTAGTACTCGGTCCAGGAGTTGCAAGTAGTTTCTGGTGTTTATAGTAATGCTGGAGGCCGTGCATGGTGCTGACCTGAGAGGTGGGCCGTGATGCGGTAGGCACTGGCACGGTGTACCAATTGGCACCCGGATGGTGGGCTTGGGAACCCTGCGCACATCGTTTGAGGCCGTGTCGGAAACCTCGGCCGGACTTCCGTACGGGTTACTCTCAGATAGGCGATAAACCTGGACTAGGTACTAGTGTGGTTAACGGTCGTGGCCGACTCCCTCGCTGGGCTTCCGCTTGAAGGTTGCCGAGGTGCATGACGTTGACATGGCGATAAGTAGCGAGAGCGTGTGTGACGAAGTACACCCCTGCAGGGTTATGATCTATTCGAATAGCCGCGTCCGCGGATATGGACTACTTGGAGACATATGTTGTTCATAGATAACTTCAATGGCTACTCATAAAATTGTCAAGATAAGCGTGAGTGTCGTGGACGGCATTTCTGTAGGGAGACGGAATGATTCCACGATAATGTATTACTGTGGTGTTAGTGGACTCGTGTGCGAGAAATCAAGTTGTCAAAATTATTTAAAAATGCAAGTTGTCTAGCCACGAGTCAAATGCTGGCTTTCTGCCTGAAACCCCACAATACCTTTTGATACCTTGCATGAGTAGTTAGTTATCCTAAAGTCTTGCTGAGTACCTTCGTACCCATGTTTGCTTAATACATGTTGCAGAGGTTGCTAATGACCCTAATGGAGGGTTCTTCGTAGACATCGACGACGACGAGTAGCTGGTGTCCCAGCTACGATCTGGCCCTACGTCGGCTCTGTAGTATAGTGAGGCCATGTGCCTTCTAGTTGCCCTGTCTGTACCCAGACAGTTTATAACTCTTCCGCTGGCTTCTATTTGTATGACTGCTATTATGGGTCGTGAGACCCTTAATGTGTAATATTATGTGTGTGGCTCTTCCGAGCCTCTTAAATAAAGGTTGTATGCTTATGGTTATGTTGTGATGCCACCGATGTATCTATACATATCGGTATGCCATGCGTACGTGTGTCGTACTTGATATGTATGGGGTTCGATTACCTAGTCGTGAACTTTAGTAGCACTCCTTACAAGGAAATGCCCCTTTGTGATCCAACGAGCCTTGGTAGTTCGCTACTGCTCCGGACACATTGGTTGACCGGCATGTGTCCTTCTTAGCTGCTATGTCTGTCCCCTTTGGGGAAATGTCACGCGATGTAATGGAGTCCTTGTAGCTTGCTACGACTCGTCTACATTCGCTGATGACCGACACCTGCTTTGTTGGGTCATGTATGCCTGTCCTTGTGCGGTACTGCCACTTTGGTTTATGACTAGACATGTCGATCCGGGTTCTTTGACATTGGATTGCTAGCAACACTATCGCATACGTGAGTCAAGAGACGCAAACGGTCCCGGCTAAGGTAAGGCTGCAGCCATGGAGTTAACCGTGCGTGAGACCACAAAGGGATGCGATGTGTTACAGGCTGGATTCCTATGGCTTAGGATCGGGGTCCCGACAGCGTTGGTATCAGAGCCTGACTGACTGTAGGATTACTAAGCCAAACTGGTCGAAGTTGAGTCTAGAATTGCTTTAGTTATATATAAGGGAATTGTTTGTGGAAGGGAACGTAAGACTCTTGTTCTCTTCTCAAGTTATTCTATTCTGCTCATCTTCGTCTCTTCTCGGGAATTAAGGACTAGGTTGCTCATCTTCTCCTAGGCTCGTGTTTCCAATCGGTAGCTTATAGGACTACGTGTCGAGAGATATTGGGTTTCTTTTATTCCTAGGAAGCAGGAAGTAAGTTTGGTGACCAGAGAGTTGAACTTGATAGTTGAGTGGTTACGCTATTCCATTTTTGGGTTGTCTCAAAATTTGTTTTTGAGCATTTACAGCCGTTATGCTGCCCAATTTTGCATTCAGAGCCCTAATGATTTTGCATTACTCTCTATTACAGATGCCTGGCCGTCCTTCTCGTCAGGTGGTACGTCTGACCAGGTGCATTGATGTACCGGGTCATACGGCCATGCTGGTCAGGGTGATGTCGGTGTGCGGTTACCGCTGGTACCCCGAGTACACAGTGGAGGAACAGTACCGAGACTTCAACCAGAGCTAGTACATCTGCACTGTTAGGGTATTTCCAGACTACCCTGGAGCTGAGAAGCCAATCCATTGGTCCTATGGGTTGGGGGTCACCGTTGACATGGCAGTACAGGATGCTGCCTATTCAATGCTGACCATTATGAGAGCGAGACATGCACTGCTGCAGAATTCAGAGTTCTGCTATGTTCTAGCCTCTCAGCCTGGTGAAGAGGGATACCTTAGCGGAGTCTATTTTGATTCTTCTATGGAGGATCCACTTCTGCAGTGCACTGTTGAGATGCTAGAGAACAGAGACAGGGATGCTCGTGCTCTCCGCATGGAGCTTTATGCTACTCGTGCCCGTCTGTGGACAGCTTTGACGCAGCTGGCACCGGTAGTCCAGACAGGGTATGGAGAGATGGAGATGCTGAACCCTGTTAGGACCCATCTTCCGGCCCACGTTGACTGGCCAGCTATAGGAGGAGTCACACCTCTTCGGGGACCCCTCTTACCACCAGTCAGGGGACCAAGGCCACATCCGTGTCCTTATGGATCCCAGGGATCTCAGGCTAGAGTGTTCCCTGATCCGCAGGTTGAGCTTCCAGGTCATGGAGGTAATCTCTATGAGATGTTCTATGCGGATGCCTGAGCTGTGAGCGGAGGGATAGTATGGTAGTAGCCGTACGTTCACAGTCCTGCATGACTTGTGAAGTATGGTTGTAATGTGAAATGAATTCCGGAGGCCTAGATAAATAATGTATAGGAAGCTTGTAAGCCTCTGATGAGTAGTTTCACAATTTCAGTAGTTTGCTCTTCGGTTAGGGTTGTACTGAACTATGTAAGGGTGTGTATGAACCATGGTGTATATATAGCAGTTGCTTGTTACCATGCTGTTCGGATATTCATTTCCGCATTCCGTGTGTTCAGTACATTCTTAATCCATAGCTAGTATTGATATGATATTGGTCTAAGCTATGAGTTTGTTTGTCAGGATGGTGTTCACCAGGTTGAACCGTGCCCCTGCTCATGAGCAAGGTGAGGGTAGTCAAGCATCGCAGGAAGACCTGCCTCACCCACCTTCTCTGGTAGAAGTGATGCTTGAGGCAGAAAGAAACAAAAGGGAGACCAACCGACTGTTAGAGCGTATTGAGCAGAATACGGCTCGACAGCCTAGGAATGCTGCAGTGTACCTCAATGACTTTGTGAAGCTGAATCCTCCAAAGTTTCATCATTCCGTAGATCCCCTCGACGCTGATGACTGGTTGTGCAGCATCTCACGCAAGATTCTCTCTGCGAATGTGTCTGAGGCCGACAAGGTGACCTTTGCGGCGTATTTCCTGGAAGGACCCGCCAATCTGTGGTGGGAGAATTTTGAAGCTATGCGTCGCGCTGAACCAGTGGCCACATGGCAGACTTCAGTTTAGCTTTTCGTCTGCACCATATTCCAGAGGGCCTGATGGACAGAAAGAGAGAGGAGTTCTGTGCCTTCACTCAGGGCAAGTTGTCGGTGGATGCCTATAGCCGTGAGTTCGGTAACCTCGCCCGCTATGCAACAGAGGAGGTGTCTACTGACGCCAAGAAGCAAGCAAGATTCCGTAAGGGTCTGAGCCCTGAGCTCCGTCGTGACCTGCGCCTCCATGAGTGTGCAAGTTTTCAAGCCCTAGTCAACAAGGCGATCAGTGCGGAGACTGGTCATACTGACTTCGAAGCCACAAGGAAGCACTCCTGTGACTTTGGCTCGTCTTATGGTTCCGCGTTTCCAAAACGCAGGCTGTGGGTTCCAAACAGTTCTCTGCCGCCACGATACACTCCGAGGCCATCCTACGTGGCGCCTCAGATGAATCAGGCCAACCCTCCAGCAAAAGATTATTGTGGTCCAGCTAGCAATGCTGCACCACGTGCCAACCAGGTGATATGCTACAAGTGTGGAGAACCAGGGCACTATTCCCGTGAGTGTCCTCAGAATGTGGGTGCCAAGCAACCCGGAAAGACCGTCGGGCAGGCGAAGTCGGGCAAACCGTTCTATGTGAAGCCAACTCCTGCACGTGGCCGTGTGAACTATGTGTCAGCAGAAGAAGCTGCAGAGGATCCCGACGTCATGCTGGGTACGCTTCTTGTTAATCATCACCCAGCGTCCGTTCTCTTTGACACTGGGTCTTCTCATTCCTTCATTTTGGAAAGTTATGCACAGTTGCATAACATGTCTTTTTGTGATATGCCAACTCCATTGGTTGTCCAAACCCCTGGTAGTAAATGGCAAACCTCTAGGATAACCTATGACAATGAAATTCTAGTAGACAGGCTAGTTTTTGTAGCCTCATTGATAGCATTGAAATCTTCAGATATTAATATCATCTTGGGCATGGACTGGATGTCAGCTCACTATACCAAGATTGATACTCACTCTAGAAATGTCCAGCTTACCCATCCCTCGGGTGAGATAGTAAATGTCTCCACTCGAGTTGCCAAATGCCAGCTCTATTCCTTAAATGCCAACCCTCTTCCGGAACTTCAAGACATTCCGGTAGTCCGTGACTTTCCGGATGTTTTTCCAGAGGAACTGCCAGGAATTCCTCCTGACAGAGATGTAGAGTTTGTGATAGATCTTGTTCCAGGAACTGTCCCAATAGCCAGAAGACCTTATAAGATGGCACCCCTGGAGCTAGCCGAACTTAAAAAGCAACTAGATGAGGCCTTGAACAAGGGTTTCATTCGTCCTAGCTCTTCTCCTTGGGCTTGCCCCGTCCTCTTCGTCAAGAAGAAAGATGGAACGGATCGGATGGTTGTAGATTACCGACCAGTTAATCTGGTCACCATAAAGAACAAGTATCCGCTCCCCAGGATCAACGACATGTACGATCAGCTCGCTGGATCCTCAGTCTTCTCCAAAATGGATTTGAGGTTGGGATACCATCAAATCAAGATTAAGAATGGGGACATTCCAAAAACGGCTTTTGTTACTCGTTATGGCCAATATGAGTGCACCGTTATGTCCTTCGGTTTAACCAATGCCCCAGCCACCTTCTCTCGGCTGATGAACTCAATCTTCATGGAGTATTTGGATAAATTCGTCGTGGTATACCTCAATGATATTCTCATCTACTCGAAGAATGAACAAGAACATGCCGAGCATCTAAGGCTGGTATTGATGAAACTTCGAGAGCATCGCCTTTATGCCATGTTTTCAAAATGTGAATTCTGGTTACCAGAAGTGACCTATCTGGGTCACGTAATCTCTGGTAAGGGTATTGCTGTCAATCCCGAGAGAGTTCAAGCTGTCCTTGATTAGACCCAACCTGAATCGGTTAAGCAAGTTAGGAGTTTTCTTGGTTTAGCGAGCTATTGTCGCCGCTTCGTCGAGAATTTCTCCAAGGTTGCAAAGACTCTAATTGAACTCCTCATGAAAGATAAAAAGTTCGAGTGGACACCACAGTGCGAGCATAGTTTTCAGGAACTGAAAAGACGCCTGACTTCCGCACCTGTGTTGCTACCACCAGATTTTTCTAAGGACTTTGTTATCTATTGCGACGCCTCGCGACAAGGATTAGGTTGCATTCTCATGCAAGATCGTCATGTGATCGCATACGCATCTCGACAGTTGCATCCACATGAGGATAATTATCCCACACATGACCTTGAGCTTGCAGCTGTGGTCCATGCACTAAAAACCTGGCGACATTACCTTCTGGGTAATCGTTGCGAAATATTCACTGATCACCAAAGTCTGAAATATATCTTCACCCAGCCGGATTTGAACCTCAGGCAAAGACGGTGGGTTGAGTTGATCTCGAATTACGACTTAGGGATAACTTACACCCCGGGGAAGGCCAATGTTATGGCCGATGCGCTAAGCCGTAAATCTTATTGTAACAATTTGATGCTACAACAAGGTCAACCACATCTCCATGAGGACTTTCGGAAGTTGAACCTTCATATTGTTCCTCAAGGATTCCTTTCTACCCTGGTGGCGAAGCCTACTCTTAAGGATCAAATTATAGCTGGCCAAAAGCGTGACAAGGGTATATCACGGACCAAGGAGAATATTTTTAGCGGAAACGCTAAAGAATTTTCCATGAACGATCAAGGTGTTGTGTTCTTCCAGAATCGTTTAGTGGTTCCTAAGAACCCACATCTAAGGCAGTTAATCCTTAAGGAGGCTCATGATTCTCCTCTCACCATTCATCCCGGTAGTACTAAGATGTATCAGGACCTACGCCAGAGGTTCTGGTGGACTAGGATGAAGAGAGAAATTGCTGAGTTCGTTGCTAACTGCGACGTTTGTCGTCGAGTTAAGGCAGAACATCAAAGGCCTGCTGGCACCCTTCAACCTTTAGCTATTCCTGAATGGAAATGGGATAAAGTTAGCATGGATTTCATTACCGGATTTCCCAAGACCAAGAAAGGAAATAATGCTATCTTTGTTGTCATTGACCGTCTTTCCAAAGTGGCTCATTTTCTTCCTGTTCGTGAGAGTATAACAGCTAGCCAGCTAGCAGAGTTATATATATCTCGAATAGTGTCTCTTCATGGTGTTCCCCTGGAGATTAACTCGGACCGTGGAAGTATCTTTACTTCTCGCTTCTGGGAATGTTTTCAGAATGCCATGGGGACTCACTTATCTTTTAGCACTGCTTTCCATCCCCAATCAAGTGGTCAAGTAGAAAGGGTGAAACAAATTCTAGAATATATGCTCCGGGCTTGTGTTATATCATTCGGTATGAATTGGGAGAAGTGTCTTCCATTCGCCGAATTCGCTTATAACAATAGTTACCAATCGAGCTTGGGCAAAGCCCCTTTTGAAGTTCTCTATGGACGAAGATGTCGAACACCTCTTAATTGGTCAGAAACCGGAGAGAGGCAACTCTTTGGTCCGGATATGATCCAGGATGCGGAAGAGCAGGTTCGCATTATTCGTGAAAAGTTGAAAACAGCCCAGTCTCGTCAAAAGAGCTAATATGATCGTCATCATAAGGCTGTGACCTTTGAAGTTGACAAGAAGGCTTACCTTCGGGTTACACCTTTGAAGGGTACCCATCGATTCGGTATCAAGGGCAAATTGGCTCCTCGTTACATTGGTCCTTTTCGCATTCTTGCCAAACGAGGAGAAGTTGCCTACCAGTTGGAACTTCCTCCGCATCTTTCCAAGGTTCATGATGTTTTCCACGTCTCGCAACTCAGGCGTTGCTTTTCGGATCCTATCCGTGAAGTGGACCACGAAACGCTTGATCTGCAAGATAACCTTTCATACCGAGAATACCCCGTGCGTATTCTTGATCAAGCTGAGCGTACCACTCGACGTCGAAACCTCAAGTTTCTTAAAGTTCAATGGTCAAATCATTCTGAAAAGGAGGCAACTTGGGAAAGAGACGATCGTCTCCGACTTGAATATCCTGCGTTATTCCCGACGACTTCTAAAGCTCGGGACGAGATTCTTTTGAGTGGGGGTGAGTTGTCACATCCCTAACCCTTAAGCAAGTTAGTCTTGTGCTCATGTCTTCTTTGCATTTGCATCTAAGAAGTTTCAACAAAAACAACAAAGTGGCAAAGGAAAAACTCAAAACCCTAGCCACAATTTC
This sequence comes from Hordeum vulgare subsp. vulgare, assembly GCF_904849725.1. Classification (NCBI taxonomy): domain Eukaryota; kingdom Viridiplantae; phylum Streptophyta; class Magnoliopsida; order Poales; family Poaceae; genus Hordeum; species Hordeum vulgare. The sequence goes on along the minus strand of NC_058521.1, from coordinate 472,326,652 downwards.
AATTAAAGAAAATCTCAAACTAGTTCAAATCAATGAACCCAAAATGGCCTCAGGAAATGTTCACACTTTCTGATAAATCATGAAAGTAAATGAGCATTGGAGGAAACTATTTTCTTGACACCTTAAGCATTTTTAAATTAATACAAAAGCCACTGGTTTCAAACTTTAAATTTGAAATCAGAATCTATAAATTTCCAAAAATGTTGAAAACTTTGGAAATGGTTGGGAATGTTATAACAATATTTCACGAGGTCTAAAATAGTTTTTACTTTTTGTTTTGGAGCTGAAATAAATAGCAAAACAATAGTTAGCAAAACAGAAAAACAAAAACAGAAAAAAATAGGAAACCCTTACCTGTCGCCTAGCCTGGCCCGGCCCATCTCCCTCGCTCGTCCCCTCCCTCTCGCCAGTAGGCAGCAGGAGGTGGCCGCCGCCTCCTCCGGCGCGGCCACGCACCTGTGCGCCTGCATGGCCGCCGCCTCGCGCTGGCAAAGCCGGGGATAAGCCCCTGAGGCCTCCCCAATCCATTCCCCAGCACCGTTCTTCCTCACCTCTCGGATCTTGCCCTCCCTCCTGCTGCCGACATTGGAGCCGAGCTCGAGCTCGTGCCGCAACACCTCTAGCCATGGGATCCCGCCTCCGAGTAGTCTGTTAGCCCCGCCTCGTCGCCCTGGTCATCTCTGCAGAAGGCGAAGCTTCCCCAAGCTCTGCATCGCCCCCAACGCCGTCGTCTTCCACCTCCGACCGCCGGACCTCTCCCGTCGATTCGCTCCCTCCGGCGCATCCCCGAGCCCCTCTTCAGCACCATCGGAACCGCCGTGAGCTCGTCGTCATTTCCCCTCTCGCCCTACGCTCTCCCGTCCATCGTAGCCTAGCTTCCCACCAAGGCCGAGAGCTCCTCGCCGCCGGCCATGTCGTCGCCGTCGCTGTGGTGTCCGATCCACACGCTCGAGCTAGGATTCGCGCTCCTGGAGCCCCCATGAGCGTGTCGAGCTCTCCAGCTGCCCTCCCCGTGCCCTAGAGCCGTCTCTCATAAAAGGCCGAGCTTCGGCCGCCGCTCCGGCTCGTCGCTGGCGCCTCTTCCGGCGACCCTAGCCTCCCCTGATGCCCCTGCCAGATCGGCCACTTCGCCAGCGTGCCGTTGCTGCAAACCGCGTGCGTTTTGGTGCTGTGCAGCGCCATTTAGGTCGCCTCCGGCGAGCCCTCCGCCGCGGGCCTCGTCGCCGGCGACCACCCTCCGATGGGGGTCGACGTGGCAAAGCTAACCCAGCAGCTCAGGACTTAATCACTCGCTGACAAGTGGGCCCAAGGCCAAGTCAAACCTCAATTAGGGCTGGTCAGCGCGGGATTAGTCCGAGAGAGGCTGACCAGTGGGGCCCCCCTGTCAGGTTTGACCTGAAACAGGTCGGCTGACCTGCTGACGTCAGTCTGATGCAATAATTAGAATTTCCAGTATAAAACTAATTCTAGGAAATTGCTAAAATTTGTAAAAATCATAGAAATTAATCTGTAACTCCAATGAAAATAATTTATATATGAAAAAGTATCAGAAAAATTCAAGGATTCTGAATATGCTATTTTCAACTATGTTTGAAAAAGTTACAAAACCCTTAATTATGGAATAAGGAATAATTCAATTCTTATAATTACTTTAAAAATTGAATTTGGAAAATTATTCAAATTTCATTATGAATACAATGATCACCACTGTCCTAATTACAAATCAGTACCATAACATGACATTTCATGAATGTTAACATCAAGTTGATCTGAGCATCAGGTCGAATCAATTAAAACGGTATCCGAATACCCGAAATAGCCGAACCTTGCAACCTAGCATACCTGGTAGTTGCTTGAGCTATGATGTGCCTTATCCTGCTATGCATGCTATGCTTAGAGTTTTGTATGGTCTGTCATCTGGGAGATGAACAGAATTGTGGAATGTGTTTGGTGAGCAAAGGTTGTGTGTTGAACTTGATTTGGTAAAGGTACCGGTGAAAGGCTGTGTAGGAGTACATGGCGGGTTGTTTCATTGGAACCGTCCTTAGGAACTGAGTTCCGTGTATGTATTCCAAGACTAGATACTACCACATGCTGGGCCCTGAAATATGACCCCGCTCGGCCTATTAATCTCTTAGTACTCGGTCCAGGAGTTTCAAGTAGTTTCTGGTGTTTATAGTAATGCTGGAGGCCATGCATGGTGCTGACCTGAGAGGTGGGCCGTGATGCGGTAGGCAGTGGCACGGTGTACCAAGTGGCACCCGGATGGTGGGCTTGGGAACCCTGCGCACATCGTTTGAGGCCGTGTCGGAAACCTCGGCCGGACTTCCGTACGGGTTACTCTCAGATAGGCGATAAACCTGGACTAGGTACTAGTGTGGTTAACGGTCGTGGCCGACTCCCTCGCTGGGCTTCCGCTTGAAGGTTGCCGAGGTGCATGACGTGCACATGGCGATAAGTGGCGAGAGCGTGTGTGGCGAAGTACACCCCTGCAAGGTTATGATCTATTCGAATAGCCGAGTCCGCGGATATGGACTACTTGGAGACATATGTTGTTCATAGATAACTTCAATGGCTACTCATAAAATTGTTAAGATAAGCGTGAGTGTCGTGGACGGCATTTCCGTAGGCTCGTGTGCGAGAAATCAAGTTGTCAAAATTATTTAAAAATGCAAGTTGTCTAGCCACGAGTCAAATGCTGGCTTTCTGCATGAAACCCCACAATACCTTTTGATACCTTGCATGAGTAGTTAGTTATCCTAAAGTCTTGCTGAGTACCTTCGTACCCATGTTTGCTTAATACATGTTGCAGAGGTTGCTAATGACCCTAATGGAGGGTTCTTCGTAGACATCGACGACGACGAGTAGCTGGTGTCCCAGCTACGATCTGGCCCTACGTCGGCTCTGTAGTATAGTCAGGCCATGTGCCTTCTAGTTGCCCTGTCTGTACCCAGACAGTTTATAACTCTTCCGCTGGCTTCTATTTGTATGACTGCTATTATGGGTCGTGAGACCCTTAATGTGTAATATTATGTGTGTGGCTCTTCCGAGCCTCTTAAATAAAGGTTGTATGCTTATGGTTATGTTGTGATGCCATCGATGTATCTATACATATCGGTATGCCATGCGTACGTGTGTCGTACTTGATATGTATGGTGTTCGATTACCTAGTCATGAACTTTAGTACCACTCCTTACAAGGAAATTCCCATTTGTGATCCAACGAGCCTTGGTAGTTCGCTACTGCTCCGGACACATTGGTTGACCGGCATGTGTCCTTCTTAGCTGTTGCGTCTGTCCCCTTTGGGGAAATGTCACGCGATGTAATGGAGTCCTTGTAGCTTGCTACGACTCGTCTACATTCGCTGATGACTGACACCTGCTTTGTTGGGTCATGTATGCCTGTCCTTGTGCGGTACTGCCACTTTGGTTTAGGACTAGACATGACGATCCGGGTTCTTTGACATTGGATTGCTAGCGACACTATCGCATACGTGAGTAAAATACGCAAACGGTCCCGGCTAAGGTAAGGCTGCAGTCGTGGAGTTAACCGTGAGTGAGACCACAAAGGGATGCGATGTGTTACAGGCTGGATTCCTATGGCTTAGGATCGGGGTCCCGACAATCCTTTACATAGTGTTTCAACCCATAGAGATCTTCGTTGGATATTGTAGCGACCCGACCTGAAACGGCCAAGTCTGTGGTGTTTCTGTACCATCCCAAGATCATGCTGATACACACACAGTACATCAATGTATATATCGAGAGTTCAATCACACATCTTTATTAATCGGATCTCATATCGAGTACTTTACTACAATAAAGATTATAATAAAGAGGTTGAAGGCCAAACTCATGAGATAACTAAACCAAGACTAGCGGAATCTTCAAAAGTAGTAGAATCCATGTGACTCCAGGGCATATCACCGACCGTAGATCATGACCTCACTCCTGGTCGGAAAAGTACTCCGCAACATGACACGTTGCAGCCATGTAGGTCAGCATATTGAATATGCCGGCAAGTCACAAAAGGGAGAGGTGAAAAGTATCATCTATACTACATGCATATATGGCAGGTGGGGCTTGTATGTTTTTAGCGGAAAGCAAAGTTTTCTCCTACAACAAGAGAGGGCTAAAAGCAAAATAGTACTACATTGTTGGTTGTTAATGAGATGGTTCCACCAACCAATTCTCGTACCCAAGTTGTCAATAATACCCATATCATTATTAATTGTGTAGAGAATTCCAGATAGTTTCAGTTCCTTCGGCTCAAGTCGTCCATGACCGTGGACGCGGCTAATCGATTAGGTCTGGGTACTCTCTAGAGTTTTGCACACTTTCCCCACAAGATTTGATCGCCTCCGTTGAATGTCCTCACACTACAGGGTGTTTGAGGACCGGATGATCAAAACATGGTCTTTCAACGGGTTCCTTTGAGCCTCTGTCGGTGCCCATCCAATCCTACCGTTCTTCTACATCTCGTAGCACCGCCCGTCCAGAGTCGCCGCGTTGTCCAACCAAGCCGGAGCCCATAATGACTTGTGGATGTGCACGTAAGCCTTGGGTCTTGAAGCATCCATCCATCTCTTCGTGCCTGGGTGAAGCTTTCCGCAAGATGTCATGGCGCTTCCCCATGCATCCCGGGTCCTCCGCTGGTTTATCCCAGGGGGCCCATCAAAACCGTCCTTCACCCAGAGGTATATTGCATCACGAGGTCTCGGAAGTCTTGACATATCGGTCTTGATTATTAAAATTTTCTCACAACACTCATGATAGATTCTCAACCGAAACCCCGTCTACTTAAATATAGCAAAATAACATGTATCGTCCGGGCCAAGTAACAAGGGTGATGGGTGCCTACCACATGATACTACATCAAGAACCAATTTTTCGAGTTCCTACTTAGCATATAAAACATAAGAAATATGATCTACAATGCATATAAAACATAGGAAATATGATCAACGTGACTTGCCTTGCTGACGACTACCGAACTCGAACGCTTCTAGATAACAAGCTTCGCACTCCGGGTGATCTATCGACACAAACAAATTCACACAATAAGCACCACAATGACAAGTAATTAAAATAAAGAAACAAACAAAAATAGATATAACATGTGAGAGGAAAAATTGTCTTTCGTGAACCAATACAGAATCTATTTTGTTGAAAACCCCAAGATACAATATCTAAAAAATTCTGAAACTGAACCTATTGATAAAAAAGATCACTCGTGATCAGTAGGAAAAATAATCAATTAAAAATCTATTTTTAAACTCCTAGTATTCGCAAAATAACATTTAAACCAAATCTGTGCTAACTCAAATTTTATAAATTCAAACATAGTCAAATTTTATATTTTCGGAAACTACATAATTTTTTTGATCTAATGCAAAAGAAATCACCTTAATGGGATTTGTAGATTAAAATTTATTAAGAAAACAAAGACAGAACTATTTCTGTTACAGATTTAAAATAGAAAAGGGAACGGTGACATGGCATGCTCTGATTGGCTGAAACCGTGCGGTGCTAGAGCTAATCTAGCAAATGGCCGATATGTAGAAAAACGCTTCGGCTAAATAAATAACTTAACAGGCCGGCCAGTTCTTTTAAAGAACCGAAGGGGCAAGTCCATTTCTAATCTACACCCTACGATCTAGATCTAACGGTGAAATAAAATATAATAAACAAAATGAAAAAGAGAGAGATGAGGGAGCTCTACCATAGTAGAGAGGAGAACTCCTCCAGCGAGGTGGCCGGCGAGGTGAGGTGGCAAGGTGGGCGGTCCAGGTGTAGAGACGGCGGGGTGGGTGTGGCGCCGTTGAGGGGGAGTCCAGGCGGGTGCAAGGGCGTTGGGGTGGCGTGAGATGTGGCGGGGCGTTCCTGGAGGTGCTGCTAGAGCTCCGGCTTCGGTGAGGTGAGGCACGGGCGGTCGAGGTGGTGGAGCTCGGTGTTTGGGGTGGTGAATGGGGTGCGGAGGGGTGGCGGGGGTGGGGAGGCTCCTGGCGGCGGCAGGAGGGGTGGGGTGGCGCGGGGAGGCACGGCAGGGGTACCGCGGCGGGCTCCTGTAGCTTGGCCGGCGAGCTCTGTAGGGGGCATGGAGGCGGTGAATCGGGGCGGTGGCGAGGGGAATGGGGTGCGGTGGATGCTCCGGTATTTATAGGGGGCGAGGGAGGCGCGGGGAAGGAAGGGAGAGGGAGATCGGGAAGGAGGAGATTTCGGTTCCTGCCATGGAAGGTGTACGTGCATAGAGGGAAAGTGACGAGAAGAGGGAGATGACCGTATCGGGCCACATACGATTTGCTTTAATGGGCCAGCGGAAACTTCCTAATAAAAGAGATTTTATACCTTTTTTTGAAAACAGGAAATAAAATGATAAAAAGGAAATAGGATACACTCGGAATATAGGGTATTATATATCAAAATTATCAGAAAAATAAATCCAATAAGATGGACATTTTTCCACGGCCAAAACAAATACTTCAGAAAAAATGTTTTCAAAAAATCCCTAAATTGGTTTATTTTCTTTTTGCAAATATATTTCAAATAACCCTTGGGTTTTATGGTTCAAATATTTCAAAGAAATACCCCTGGTTTGGAGGGCCATGTTCCTCCGCTCTTTTTTGCTTGGCAAGACAATATTCCCAGCATTCCGTGAGTGAAGAAAAATAAAATGCAACGCAAAATCGAAAGAAATTCAAATGCTACCTTTGTTACAATCAAAATGCATAGATGCTTAGCTACAATTGTAAAACATTCCAAATTAGGAAATTTGGGATGTTACAAACCTACCCACCTTAAGATGAATCTAGCCCTCGAGATTCGGGTTGGCTAGCAAATAGGTGCGGGTGGTCTCGACGAAGATCTTCTTCTCGTTCCGAGGTGGCTTCTTCCTCGGTGTGATGACTCCACAAGACCTTGCAAAACTTGATAATCTTGGTGCAAGTAACTCTGTTGGCCATCTCGAGAATCCTGATGGGTTTCTCCTTATAAGTCAGATCACTGTCAAGCTGTATGGCCTCTAGGGGCACCGTGTCTCTCAACGGAATATCACTCATATCAGCATGGCATTTCTTCAACTGGGAAACATGGAAAACATCCTGAACTCCGGACAATCCTTCCGGCAATTCGAGCTTGTATGCAACTTCCCCCTACGTTCGACAATTTTGTAGGGGCCAATGAATCTGGGTGCTAACTTTTCTTTTACACCAAATCTCTTGATTCGTCGAAGTGGGGGCACACGAAGGTATGCTCGGTCTCCCACTTCGTATGTTACTTCCTTGTGTTTGCTGTCACCATAACTCTTTTGTCTGGACTGAGCTATCTTGAGTCGGTCACGAATCAGTTTGACCTTCTCTTCAGAATCTCGGATAAGGTCAGGACCAAAAAGTTTCCGGTCTCCAACACCATCCCACATCAATGGTGTTCGGCACCTCCTTACATATAAAGCTTCGAAAGGGGCCATCTTCAGACTAGTCTGATAGCTATTGTTGTATGAGAACTCGGCGTAAGGCAAATTGTCGTCCCATCTATACCCATACTCTAGTGCGCAAGATCTCAACATGTCCTCCAGAATCTGATTGACTCTCTTAGTCTGTCCATCGGCCTGTGGATGAAAAGTTGTACTGAACCCCAACCTCGTTCCCAAGGTTTCGTGTAGTTGGTGCCAAAACTTTGACGTGAACTGGGTTCCTCTATCTGAGACGATACTCCTTGGAACTCCATGCAAACATACGATCCTGGTCATATAGAACTTGGCCAACTTAGCACTTGTGTAGGTAGTCTTCACGGGAATGAAGTGAGCTACCTTGGTCAAACGATCGACCACTACCCACATAGAATCATAACCTAAACGGGTCCTGGGTAATCCTGTGATGAAGTCCATACCAAGCTTCTCCCATTTCCACTCGGGTATCGGAAAAGCTTGAAGTAATGCTGCTGGCTTCTGATGCTCGGCCTTTACTCGCTGACAAACATTGCATATTGCTACAAACTCGGCAATGTCCTTCTTCATTCCTGTCCACCAGAAACTTTCCTTCAAGTCCAGATACATCTTGGTGTTGCCTGGATGTATCGAGTATGGGGAATCATGGGCTTCCTAAAGTATCAACTTCCTTAGTTCAGGATCATTGGGCACATAGATGTGGTCCTCAAACCATATAATTCCGTGTTCATCCTCACGAAAACCTTTAGCCTTCCTATCTTCCAGTCTTTGCTTAATCTCAACTATTTCCTTGTCTGTCTTCCGAGCTTCGTGGATTTTTCTGGTCAAGGTGGACTGAATTTCCATTGTGGCAACATATCCTCTTGGGACTATCTCCAATTTGAGCTCTCTGAGATTGTCGGCCAACTCGTGGGGTAATCCTCCCGCTATGAGTATGTTCACATAACTCTTACGGCTCAAAGCATCTGCTACAACATTTGCCTTCCCTGGATGATAATGCAATCTCATGTCATAGTCCTTGATCAACTCTAGACATCTCTTCTGTCTGAGGTTCAACTCCTTTTGCATGAAGATATATTTCAGGCTCTTGTGATCAGTGTAAATATCACAACTATTACCGATAAGGAAATGTCTCTAGGTCTTGAGTGCGTGCACTACGGCTGCGAGCTCCAAATCATGCGTGGCATAATTCAACTCATGAGTTTTGAGTTGTCTGGATGCATGGGCTACAATTTTTTCTTCTTGCATGAGTACATCTCCGAGTCCTTGACGAGAAGCGTCACAATAAACGTGGAAATCCTTCCGAATGTTAGGCAATATCAGCACTGGGGCTGTAACCAAACGTTTCTTCAACTCTTGGCAACTGGTTCACATTCCTTGGTCCAATTATATGTGGACTCCTTCTTCAACAACTCTGTCATGGGCTTGGCAGTTTTTGAGAAATTCTCGATAAACCTACGGTAATATCCGGCAAGTCCGAGGAAACTGCGGATCTCCTTAACTGAAGTGGGTACTACCCATTCGGTGACTGCTGCATCCTTGGCAGGATCCATTGCTATTCCGTCTCCCGAAATAATATGGTTGAGGAATCTGATTTCCTTCAACCAAAATTCACATTTGCTGAACTTCGCATATAGCTGATGCTCTTGAAGTTTCTCCAAAACTAGACACAAGTGTTCCTTGTGTTCTTCCTCGCTCTTGGAGAATATCAGAATGTCATCGATGAACACCACGACAAACTTGTCTAGGTATTCCATAAATACCTTTTTCATCATACTCATAAAATATGCCAGAGCATTAGTCAAACCAAATGACATGACTGTTTACTCATACAGACCATACCTTGTGTACTCATACAGACCAAACCAAAATAAATTCAAATGCTACCTTTATTACAATCAAAATGCATAGATGCTTAGCTACAATTGTAGAACATTCCAAATTAGCAAATTTGGGATGTTACAGATATGTGGGATCCAATATGGACATGCAGGTCCCGCTATTGGTTATTGACCAGAGAGTGTCTCGGGTCATGTCTGCATAGTTCTCGAACCCGCGGGGTCTGCACACTTAAGGTTCAGTGATGTTTCGGTATAGTTGAGTTATATGTGTTGGTGATCGAAGTTTTGTTCGGAGTCCCAGATTAGATCCCGGATGTCACGAGGAGTTGCGGAATGTTCCGAAAACGAAGATTGATATATAGGAAGTTGGTATTTGGATTCCAGAAGGTTTTCGGGCAGTGCCGGCAGTGTGCCGGTAGTGACGAATGGGTTCTGGCAGCCCACTGGGTGGGCCCACCATGCCCCAAGGGGTCCACGTGGGTTTCTTGGATGCACAATAAGGCATAATGAGCTAACAAAGTCATCTAAGGAAAGCCCATGAGGAAAAAGTGGAAAATCCAAAAGAGGTGGGAAATTAAGGAAGGAGTCCTAATCTAAGTGGGATTGGAGGAGGACTCCTCCCTCCTCCACTTTTGCCGACCCAGAGGCTCCTCCCTTGTGGCGCAAGGCCTGCCCCTCCCTCCTCCTATATATACTAGAGATTTAGGGCTTTTTGAGACACAACTTTTGCCACGTGCAACCCTAAACCTCTACTTCATAGTTCTTCCTCTAGATCGGTTTTCTGCAGAGCTCGGGCGGAGCCTTGCAGGAATAGATCACCACCACCAATGGGGCGTCGTCACGCTGCCGGGGAACTCATCTACATCCCTGTTTCTCTTGCTGGATCAAGAAGGCGGAGATCGTCATCGATATGTACGTGTGTGGAACGCGGAGGTGCCGTCCGTTCGGCACTTGATCGGGACGGATCACGGGATGGATCGTGGGACGGTTCATGGGACGAATCGTGAAACCGTACCACTACATCCACTGCGTTTATTAACGCTTCCGCTTAGCGATCTACAAGGGTATCTGGATCCAATCTCCCTCTCGTAGATGATCATCACCATGATAGGTCTTCGTGTGCGTAGGAAATTTTTTGTTTCCCATGCTACGTTCCCCAACAACCCAAACCCACATGTTGCAACCCACACAGACAAAAAATCTACCACACAAGTACTCCACGACCCTCCTAGCATGAAGAGACGGTGCCATGAAATGAAGAACGAACATGCTTGCGCCTAACCCTAGATCAAAAAGAACGAGGCAAAAACAAGGGAACGAGGGGCAATACCGAGGTCCATTGCACAAGGGAGAGGACGGAGAGGATCCCACCAATTGGAATCGGAGGAGAGTAGCCGGAGAAGGAGATCCGACGAGTCCCTTCGGCAACGTCTCTAGAGAAGAGAGAGAGAAATAGGGGAGAGCCACGAGATGAATGGGTATGGGGGAGAAGGAACTACCGCCTGCCCTAAAATACCCCCCTGCGGCCCTAGCGGCGCGGTAGTACCGCAGTCATCGCGGTAGTACCGCTTGGCCAACGGTAATAAAATTTTGCTACCGCTAGCAGAGCGGTACTACCACTCGTCCAGCGGTAATAAAAGTTTACTTCCGTGCCGGGAGCGGTAGTACCATGCCCCTTTTGACAAAAACACGTGGAAATTTTTCCTTCCTTTTATGAAAACAATTTTAACCTGCCTAGAGGAAGAGAAAAAGCACAGGAAAACCAAAGAGAAGCTAAAAATAGACACACATGCACTTGAATAGAGAGCCGAATCTTCTAACGAAGAGAGGGCGGTGTCCGGAGCCATCATGTTTGAGACAAATGGTATGACACCACGAAGAATTATCCTTGGGTTCATGACCACAACTCGTCTTTGAAGCACAACTGCCATGAACAATGGCTAATGTGAAAGACGTGAGCAATTTATGCATAATGGGGGCGGGAAAGTTTATTGAGAGAACAACACTCCCCCTATATCCATGCCTACACCTAGAGCATAATATAATGATGAGTGAGGTGTGGTGTGCCTAGTTTCAATCCACATTACTTGAATCAATGATATTTAGCTCATGCCTTAACTTGCGAAACCTTGCTTCGTCCAGAGGTATTGTGAAAATATTTGCAAGTTACTCTTGAATGTTGATGAAGAGGACCTCAATATCTCCTTGCTTGATATGATCTCGAATGAAATGATGACAAATATCAATATGCTTGGTCTTGCTATGTGTAACACCCAAGATGAGATCCTATCCTTATTTTGGCACGAGGGCCTCGACAGGGATAGAAGTGCATCTCATCATTTCGCAAGAATGGATATCGTTATAAGTACATGTACAGAATAGATGAGGATACGGAATTGGCTTAGACTCACCACAGGCTACATCAGAGTCACATCAATAAAACAACATAATCAGTCATCATGAAGAAGAGCAGGGTCCAACTACGGACGAAAACAAACAATAAAAGAACGATGTCCATCCTTGCTATCACAGGCTGCCGGCCTGGAACCCATCCTAGATCGATGAAGAAGAAGAAGAAACTCCAAATAGCACAATCATCGCGCTCATGTCTTAATAACTCTTTACATGTACCTGCAACTGGTGTTGTGGTAATCTGTCAGCCACAGGGGACTCAAAAATCTCATTTCCAAAGGTATCAAGACTAGTAAAGCTTAATGGGTAAGGTATGGTTAAGTGGTGTGGCTGCAACAAGTGACTAAGCATTTTTTTGAGCTGGCTAATCTACGAGTACAATAATAAAAGGGGGACGTTCTATGCACAACAGACGTGAACTACTGAAGATCAAATGAATGATCCTGAACACCTACTTACGTTAGACATAACCCCACCGTGTCCTTGATCGGAGAGGAGTTCACGAAAGAGACAGTCACGGTTAAGCACTTAGTTGGCACATTTTAATTAAGCTTACTTCAAGTTATCTAGAACCGGATGTTAAACAAAGTTTCCACGTTGCCACATAACCGCAGGCATGGCTTTTCGAAAGATTTAACCCTGCAGGGGTGCTCCAACTAGTCCATCATAAATTACCACAGGACGCATAGAAAACCTCAATCAGGAAACCTCAATCATAGAAAACCTCAACTTTGAGATAGCCCAAAGCATCACAGGAATCCTGATGCACAAGAAATTTCTTCAAAGGTAAAAATAGTCCAGCAAGGCCGCCCGACATGTCGACGAACACGATAGGAGCCACTTATCTCATTCTCAGGAGACGACCGGATGGGACTAGCTACGACTAAAACCAAACCTCGGGTTTCCTTGCGGTGGCCCCGCAGGCATCCCTTTTGGACCAACACTCATGAGGAGCACTGGCCCGGGGGTTGATTAAGGTTCCTCCCGTTAATTACCCCCTATGTGGTTCATTAGTTATTAGGCCAATGTAGTACCGAAGTTGGGTCTTGCCAGACCAGTTTTATACTAAAACTAATTATCAAGGGGGTCCCCATAACAACCCCGATCGTGTTAGGATCGCTCAATTATGGAACATAACACCGGTAGCCGAAACTAAGGCGACAAAGGTCGAAAAAAACACCAGTCTAGAAAGGTCGAGCCTTCCAACTTTTGCCAAGTATATAGGTGCATTAAATTAAATAGCATTAATATAGTGATATAACAAGGAACCCAAGTTACCACATAGAAGCAACTGCACCTGCAACTAGCAATGCTATCCAATCATTAAGCAAGCAGTAACATAGCCAATCAGTCGTTTGCTAGGTTGTAGAAGGTTGAAGGTTTCATGGCAATGTTGAGAGGCTGCCATTTAACAGGTGGTAGGCAACAAGACATAACGAAAGAAACGAGACAATTAGCATGGCATTGATAGTAATGGTATCTAGGGAAATGATCATCTTGCCTGAGATCCCGCTTTTAAGAAGAACGACTCCGTGAAGGAGACGAACCGACGTAGTCGAACGGGTCCTCACATTCCGACACGGTTGCGGAACTCTATCAAGACGAAGCAAACCGGAAACAAATATCAACTCACGATATTCACCACACACATGCATGATATGATGCACACCCTAATACGGTGCATGTCAAGTTTAAATTATGCAAGGCTTGGCATGGAAATTCACAACAATGAAACACTACACGTTAAGTGAAGCTCAATATGCACTGAGTTGCATATTGACGAAACTCCATGTTTAATTATTTAGTTCACTCCTGTTTATTTCAACAACAATATTAAATGTTTTTAAACATGGAAAGGGGTGAAGAACAAATAAACTACCTATCCAAGAATTTTAAATGGGGCCGGAAACGACATATAGCATTTCCGAAATGACCCCATGCACTAACTTTGTAATCTGTCCAGATTTTTCCTAACCACATTTTATATTTGTACAAAGGCGGAACAAAGTGGTTCACATGGTTCTACTTGTCATTCTAGTGTACTTACATATATGGCTCATCTCCAACGGAGCTAGAATTAAATAACTATGAACTAAACCATTTCTAACACGTCAACTCGCAAACCAATGAAATAAACACGGTTAACAGTTTTAAATATGTATGAGAGTTGGAAAATATAAATCTACGCAAAATTCTACACGTTTTACATATGTAACTTGTTCCGATCCTACGCACGGTTTAAAAGCTACGGGCGTTTGAAAATGTGCATGTTTTTCTGAAATTAATAAAACCTAGAAAAAAGACAAATCGCATGACAGAAAAAAAATTACTATTGGGCCAAATCTGGCTCTGGCCCAACAACTTAGCACGCGCAACTTAGGGCGGGCAATAGGGACACTCACCCTGGGCTGGGCCTTGGGGAGCTTAGGGAGGCTCGTGTCGGCTGGAGTTGCTTGGTGGGCCACGGGAGGAAGCCGGCCCAAGCGAGGCAAACGGGCCTGGCCCACGCGATACACCGGGGCGAGGAAGACGGGGCTCAACGTGTCCCGATCCCGATCGGGATCGAGGTGGCAACCCCGGCGGCGGCCTCCGGCGAGGCGGACGAGGGACAGGGCCTTCCCAGACTGGATCTGGCCGGATCCGTCCGGCGGTGGCTTGAGACGGCGACACGGTGAGTCTCCCAATGGAGGCGGCGACATGAGGGGGCCGTCCACTACAGCGGCTGTTGGGATATTATCTGCAGTGTGACCCGCCCTAGTTGGGCCGGGTCACCAAGTGGGCGACTCATCCTTTGGCGATTCAAGCTTTGGCCCAGTAGGCCCAGGAGCTGGATGGCGGTTCAAGATCCACGTGGAGAACCAATTATCGTGGAGTTCTCTTGTCTTGGAGAGCACGATGATTTAGAGATAGAAAGAATCATAACTTGTGTTATGGCAAGGACTCTTGTAAACCCTAAGGGCTAGACCTATATATAAAAGGTGAGTCCCTGGGAAGGAGAGGAGAGGTTAGAAATCATCAAGACCTAGGTTAGGCGAGTTACGCCCTCCTTGTAATCGAAACATCATCAATACAACACAAAGCATGACGTAGGCTTTTAACTCCTCACGAGGGGCCGAACCTGGGTAAAACTGAGTCCCGCTCCCGCTCAACCCCTTTGAGTCGCCACCAAGGTGCGATGGCTCCATCATTAAGTCCTTTCACTAGGACATCTGCCGTGACAAAACCACGATAGTTGGCGCCCACCATGGGGCCTACGCACGGTGGAGTTGAGTTCTCGAAGGGAGCCCTACCAGGGTCAGGGAGCTACGTGGCTGGGCTCATGACCCGGAGCCGCCGCGGAAAGTACTTCATCGACAACTCGCTGTGGGGACCCAAGGCCGATTTAATCGAATCCGGCTACAGAGTCCCCTTCGGGAAGGTCAACATCTTCATCGGCATGGCCGGTGCACCCATGCTTGAGCCGGACATCTTCACCGACATCGTCGAGCCAGGAAGGTATGTCCGCCCGGTTGCGCTGGCAAGCCCGACGCGCCCAGTCTTTGTCGGCTTCACTCACGGCTCTGATGAACCAGGGCGATCGGCGACTCACGAGACTACGCCGGTCAACACTGACGACGAGTCGTCCATGGGCGACACAGATTCAATCCAGTACCTGCATGAAGGCTGCCTCGGAGATCTGTCGCTGGCAATGGATCCCGAAGTCCTCGACCGGACCCGCCGTCAGATTGCCGTATACATGGCGGGGGCAACACAGTCCCAGCAAAACCCTGCACGCAACAACGAGGCTGCCGAACCATCCAAAAGCCCAGCTGCGGCCTTGGTGGACCTGTCGGCGGAGATAACGAGGATTATGGCGACCCGTGTGACGGTAGAAAATCAAGGAGCAATAAACGCCCAGTTGGCAAAGCAGCGAGATGAGATGGAGAAGGCCCAACGAGATGCAGAAGGGGAAGCCACCAGGATTGAGACTCGGCATGCTCAGATCACCGCCGAGACGACCCATTTGAACACCGAGAACTAGCGACTTGAAAGACATCAGCACGCGTCTGATGCTGTCCATCAGAGGCGGCACCAGGGGCGTTTACCCCCCGATCTGAACCCTACCCGCTTTTTCGACACTCCGCGCACCCCCGGGGCAGGAACCGTCCTAGGGGGAGGGCCGACTTAGCTACCAAACCCGCCACCTCAGCCAGCAGATGACCGCGTTCCCCGTTTCCAGACGCCTCAGGGCCACTTTTCCAACCCCATGGACAACGTGCTCGCCGCGAGTGGCCACTTAGAATCCCTTCCGGTTTATGGCAACACCCCGGCTGAAATAGAAGCAAGAAACGTCATAGAGATGTTGAAAACGGCAGTGGTCCAGAACGCGCAATTCTCACACAGCCTCGATCAACTGCACTCCACCCCCTAGGTGAGCCGCACCATGAGCCAACCGGAGGACCAACCCTCCATAACCAGCGGACCGCGACACCTACCTTAGGGTAACCCGCCTGACCATCGGGACCCTCCCACCCGCAACGCCTTTGGTGCGACAGGCCAGGATCAACAGGGCAACATCCAACCCCACCTAGCACCACCTAGCGGAGGCGGCAGGCAAGTCGGGGTGCCATGCTTGGCCCTTGCTTTGTGCAACGAGCGAATGCCAAAGGACTTTAAAGGACCAAGGAAGGTGCCCAAATACACCCCGGACCTTGAGCCGGCATTATGGGTTGAGAGTTACGAACTCGCAATGGACATGCTCGACGTGATTGAAGCAGTCTGTGCCAGGTACTTCACAATGATGCTCGAAGGGACGGCGCGCACTTGGTTGAAAATCCTGCCACCCAACTCCATCCAGACTTGGGTTGAACTAAAGGAACGTTTCATCAAAAACTTTCGAGGAACTTGCAAACGCCCAATGACGATCGTCGACTTACAATATTGCGTTCAGCGCCCCGATGAATCGGCCCACCACTGGACGCGGCGGGTTGCGGAAATCATCCACTCGTCAAACGGCATCACGGCAGCTCAGGCCGTGCTGATCCTGGAGAAAAACTGCCACTATGAGCCCTTGGTACAGAAGCTGGTGCGACTCAAGCGCAATGTCCAGGATATGGGCGAATTGATGGACACCCTCACCCAGTACGCCGAAGCAGACGATACTAAAGATCCAGAACAGGACAGCAGCAAGGCCAACTCGCCGAGGAAAGGCGAGTCATCCAAGAATCACTCCCGGTTTCAGGGACGCGCCCACCATAATCATGGTGGGAATGGAAAGAGAAGGCAGCAGGAAGGATCCACAGACTTTGTCGCCAACACCAATGCTAACAATGGCAACCAGCCCCAAAAGAAGAGGGGTTAAAGTGGCAAGAAGCCGCGTAAGTATAACGAGATACTTAAGGGTCCCTGCTTGCATCACGCCACGGCGGAAGGACCGGCGACCAACTCTTGGGAAGATTGCTACGTAATGTAGGAATTTCGGGCGAAGGCACTCAAGAAAGGCCAAACCGGTGACCAGAGCCAACGGCAGGAACAGTTCGGTGCACCTAATCAATGCCAGAACCCGTTCGGCGGTTTTCCCGAACCAGGGGCCCAGGGCGGCTCGCAACCAAGTAGTGGCCAGTACCCTGTGCATAACCAACAGCGGTATAACCCGCCCGAAATGTTTCAGCAGCCACCCCCGCGGTAGATTCCCCAGGGGCAAGATGATAATGGCGGATTCTGCGGACAATACCATGTGTTCACCACCAGTGCCTGTAAGCGAGACAAGAAAGTGAAGCATAGGACGTATAGCGTGTCCGAGCCGGCGCTCCCCAGGTACCTCCATTGGTTAGAGCACACAATCTCTTGGAGTAGGGAGGACCACCCGCCCAGAATCGACAACCCCGGCGACTTAGCATTGGTCGTGGCCCCCCAAGTCGGGGGATATACCGTTTCAAAGGTTCTTATGGATGGAGGTAGCAGCATCAACATACTATATTTCGACACATTTCGAAGGATGAACCTCTTGGAAAAAGACCTAATGCCGTCAACCACGGTATTCCATGGCATCGTCCCGGGTAAGTCGGAATATCCAATTGGGCGGGTCAAACTTAATGTGGCTTTTGGTACAGCATCCAATCACAGGAGTGGGTCGCTCATATTTGAGGTGGTCAAGCTAAAGAGCCCTTACCATGCGTTGTTCGGGCGGTCGGCTTACGCCCGGTTCATGGCTCGCCCCGGCTATGTCTACCTTAAACTCAAGATGCCTGGCCCTAAGGGACCCATCA
Source organism: Hordeum vulgare subsp. vulgare (assembly GCF_904849725.1). Lineage (NCBI taxonomy): Eukaryota > Viridiplantae > Streptophyta > Magnoliopsida > Poales > Poaceae > Hordeum > Hordeum vulgare. The sequence goes on along the minus strand of NC_058521.1, from coordinate 472,308,708 downwards.
CGGTCGATGGCGACAGGAGCATAGCAAAGGAGTGTGAGGAAGGAGATGCGGCTTACACATAAATCGCCTGCGCTGCAGAAGAACTCAAGTATCACCAAGCTAATGTTGACCCAGCGGACATGTCGCCCCTCAAGAAGCCAACAACTGATGCCGAGCCGCTCCTCAATTTTAAGCCAACCGAAGACACTAAGATGGTGGACTTTACTCTATGCGATTCATCCAAGGAGTTCACTATCGGGGCGGGTCTGGGTCCCAAATAGGAAAGCGCGCTCATCAAATTCATCTGTGAGAATGGGGACATCTTCGCATGGAAACCTTCTGACCATCTTAATGTTGAACCTAAAGCAAAGCCGATTCAACAATATCTTCGCAGGTTTAATGAGGAGCGACGCAAGGCGATCGGAGAAGAAGTCACCCCTCTTTTGGCCGCCGGATTTATCGTTGAGGCCTTCCACCCTAAATGGTTGGCTAACACGTTCCTGGTGCTCAAGAAGAATGGCACTTTCCGCATGTGCATCGACTACACCGACCTCAATAGAGCTTGCCCAAAAGATCCTTTCGCCCTTCCCCGCATTGATCAAACCATTGATTCGGTTGCGGGCTGCGAGCGTTTGTGTTTCTTGGACGCCTACTCCGGATATCACCAAATCAAGATGGTTGTGGAAGATCAGGACAAGACAGCTTTCATAACCCCGTTTGGGGCTTTTTGCTATGTGTCCATGTCGTTTGGGCTCAAGAGCACTGGGGCGACTTACCAGCGTTGTATCCAAAACTGTCTCCACGGCCAAATCGGACGCAACGTCCACGCTTACGTTGATGACATCGTGGTTATATCTCGCAAGAAGGAGACGCTCTTGGAGGATCTCAAGGAAACCTTTAACAATCTGCGGGTGAATCAGATGAAGCTTAATCCCACCAAATGTGTCTTTCGCGTTCCCGCAGGAAAACTTCTGTGTTTTTCGGTGTCCGAACGCGGCATTGAGGCCAACCCGGACAAAATTGAAGCAATCACTTCGCTCGGGAAACCAGCGAATATCAATCAACTTCAACGCATGGCAGGTCGTATTGCGGCCTTGAGTCGCTTTATAAGACGCCTAGGGGAGAAAGCCATTCCCCTTTTTCAGTTGCTTAAGAAAGCTGATTGTTTTGTTTGGAAGGACGAGGCCAACGAAGCTTTTGAAGCTCTGAAGCAACAGCTAGTCAACCCGCCGATTCTGGCCGCCCCGACTAAAAAGGAGCCTATGCTTTTATACATCGCGGTGAATACCAAGGCGGTGAGCGTGGCAGTTGCTGTCGAACGGAAGGAAGAAGGAAAGGAATACCCGGTTGTAGCGACCCGACTCAAGACGAGTCAAGCCTCTGTGTTTTTGTGCCATCCCTGGATCAGTATGCTGGCATGCACAGTACATCAATGTATATATCAAACTGCAATCACATGTAAATAGCGTAAAACTGATATATACCTTAAATTTTTCAGCGGAAGCAGTCAAGGGAGTGGAGTCCCAATAAACACCAACGGCAAGTTGAGTGTAGACCGTAACCCTTAATCGTACTCTTACTCGTCGAAGAAAAATATCTGCAACATAAGACGCTGCAGCCGTGTAGGTCAGCATATTGAATATGCCGACAAGTCACATAAGAGAGGGGTGAAAAGTAATCATCTATACTATATGCATATATGGTAGGTGGGGCTATAAGTTTTTAGCGAAAAGCAAGTTTTCTCCTACATCAAGAGAGGCTAAAAGCAAAATATTACTACGTTGTTGGTTGTTAATGAGATGGTTCCGCCAACCAGTTCTCATACCCGAGTTATCAATATTACCCTCATCAAGTATTTATAATGGTGTTGAGAATTTTAGATAACTTCAGTTCCTTTGGCTCAAGTTGTCCATGACCGTGGACACGGCTAATCGATTAGGTTTGAGTACTCTGCAGAGTTTTTCCCACAAGATTTGATCGCCTCCGAGTATGTCCTCGCACTTCAGGGTGTTTGAAGACCGGATGATCAAATCATGGTCTTTCAACGGGTCCCTCTGAAACCCTGTCGGTGCCCATCCATTCCTACCGTTCTTCTACATCTGCTAGCACCGCCTGTCCAGAGTCGCCGCGTTGTCCAACCAAGCCAGAGCCCATAATGACTTGTGGCTGTGCAGGTAAGCCTTGGGTCTTGAAAATATCAATCCGTCTCTTTGAGCCTCGGTGAAGCTTTCCGCGGGATGTCATGGCCGTCCCCAGCATCCCGGGTCATCCACTTGGTTCTCCAGGGAGCCGATCAACCGTCCTTCACCCAGAGTTGCATTGCGTCCGAGGTCTTGAAAATCTTGTCTTAACCGGTCTTGATTATTTAACCAACCTCGCATCACTCGTGTTATGCACTCAACCAAATTCCCGTCTACTCAAGCATAGCAATATGACATTTGTCGTCCCGGGGCCAAGTAGCGGGGTTGTTGGGTGCCTACCACATGACACTACAAACTATACTAAAATTTCCAAGTACCTACTCAGCATGCAATTGGGCATAGGATGGTAGAACTACGATGCATAAAACATAGGTGATAGTATGATCAAAGTGACTTGCCTGGTGATGTTGACGAAGAAGAATTTCTCGAGAAATAACTTGATAGACTACTCGTCACTCTCTGATGAAATCTATATAACAAACATATCATTCACATAAGCACTCATACTAGCAATCATTCTAGCAATCAAAACAAAAGAGAGAGCGAATAGGAATCTGAAAGAAACTTCAAATAAGACTAGGGAGTCTTCTACTACGTCAAACATTAAATAGTTTTTGTCTAACAGAAAATAATAACAAGCAACTAAGATATAAATTTAACTAAGATAAAATAAAGTATTTTTCACAAAACTTTTTGAAAGTATTCCCAAACGGGATTTGAAACAGTGGAGAAACCAATTGCAAGTTACTAAGGAACTAGAATTCATTTCATGAAAACAAATAAAAATAAAATAAAAACTTGTTGCAAAACTACTGTTTAACTAACAGAAACAAAACATAATATTTCTGAAATATAAAAGAAAATAATTTAAAAGTAACTAAAGAAAGTAAATTAGTCACAATCCTAAAAGAGGTGAAACAGAAATTGTTTCACAAGAAACAGTGAGCTAAAATACACAAACAAATCTGAAATGTTTACCACTGATATATAAGATCACGACTGATCAGTAGCAACAAGAATCAAATTAAAATCTATTTTTAAACTCCTGGAATATGCAAAACAAGGTTTAAACTAAATCTGATCTAACTCAAATTTAAAATTTTCAAACATAGACAAATTATATGTTTTTTAAAAACTACAGGAAATTTGTGAGCTACTGGAAAAATAATCAACTCCATTGGACTTATGGATCAAAAGTTATGGGCTAAACTAGATTGGAACTTTTCTGTTTTTGAACTAAATCTGAAAAATAGAACAAACAGGGAATCCATGTGGCGGCTTCTGATTGGCTGATGGGTGTGCGTGGCATAGGCTAAACAGAGGATGGCTGCTAAATAAGAAAATGCTTCGGTTCACTTAACTGATGGATCGGTTCTTTAAGAAAACCAAAAGGGTATGCCCCTATGTAATCTACACCGTAGATCCTGATCTAAGGGATGAAACTACACAATACAAAAAAACAGAACAAGTAAAAGAAAAAAAAGAAAAGGGAGGAGAGGTTACCTCGTGCTACAGAGGAAGCACGGCGAGGCACTCCAGCGATGGGGAGCTGCACCGGCGGGGGAAGAGGGCACTCCGGTGGGGTGGGGTCGATCTCCCGCGGGGGAGGGGTGGCAGGGGGGTGGCGACGAGGGGAGGGACCTGCAGGGGGGGCCGACGGGAGGAGCTCCTGGCTTCTTGTGCTCCTGGCAATGGGGAGAAGCAGCAGCTTCTCGTGGGGATGGGGAGGGGGCCGACGGGAGGGGTGGTGGAGGAGGGGCCGAAGTGGTTGGGAGGCGCGGCAGGGGTGGGGAGGGCTCGGCAGGGGCGAGGGGGAGATGCAGGGGCGATGTGGTGGGGCTCCGGTGACTTCTCTGGTGGCCAACTCCGGCGAGGTGCAGGGGGAGGAGGAGGTGGGGAGAGGCAGCGGTTTCAACGGGAATGGAACGAGGAGGCCATGGGGGTTCTTATAGAGGCGACGGGAGGTGCTGGCAGGGAAAGAGCTTCGCGAATCCCGGAGGTGAAGATCTCCCTGTCCATGGCTAAGGAAAGCTCCTGTGACGTGGGGAAGAGACAGAGGAGGAAGAAGATCCTCTGTTGGGCCAAAATAGGAAAACTCTTGATGGGCCAGCAGGTGTTTCCAAATAAAAGTGATTCGTTTCCTATTTTTAGAACTAGGAAACTAAAACGATAAAAGGGAATTCAAATCAATTCGGAATAAAGAGTTTCTATATACTAAAATTATCAGAAAAATAAAATATAAATGATGGGCATTTTTCCACGGCCAAAATAAAAACTTCAGAAAAAAATATTCTTACAAATTTGCCTAAAAGATTTATTTTCTTTTGCAAATAATTTTCAAATGACCCTCTAAGTTTTAGGGTTCAAATAACTTTCAAAATGCCCGTGTGTTTGAGGGTCATGTTCCTCCGCTCTTTCTTGCGTGCAAGAATTTTGTCGGGGCATTTTCTTGGGGAAGAAAAATATAGAAGCAAGGGCAAATATTTTGAAAGGATTCAAATGCAAACTCCGTTCAAATTCTTTATAGTTGAAGAAGTCATGTCATCTTCTCTCTTTGCTTTTAAATGATTGAATTTGAATTCACCGGAGAAGGGGAAAGTCATTTTATTCCCTCTCATTCAAAAGTTTTTGAAAAGTTTCAAATTTCACACAAGTTTCAATCACTCAAGCAAACAAACAAACTAACTAATAATTATTTTAACATTCCAAAATTTGGGATGTTACACCGGTACAGTGTCCGGTGTATTTTATCAGCGAGGTGCTAACCCTCTCCAAACAACGTTATCCGCATTGGCAGAAGTTGGTTTATGGTGTCTTTATGGCGAGTCAGAAGCTAAAACATTATTTCCAAGAACATCCTATCACGGTGGTTAGCTCCGCCCCTCTTGGAGACATCATCCAGAACCGAGAAGCAACGGGGCGAATCGCTAAATGGGCGATTGAGCTTGGGCCGCACCATGTGCGGCATGCGCCTCGCACGGCTATCAAGTCCCAGGCATTGGTCGACTTCATCAACGATTGGACCAGTTGCAAATTCCGGAAGACAGGCCTGATCTCATGTACTGGACTATTTATTTTGATGGATCTAGGCAATTGGAAGGCTCGGGGGCTGGCGTGGTGTTGATTTGACCCCAGGGAGACAAGTTATGTTATGTTCTCCGACTCATGTTCTCGTGTACCAATAATGCTGCGGAGTATGAAGCCCTGCTTCATGGATTGCAACTCGCCAAGGAGATGAACCTCACACGTGTTAGATGTTTTGGCGACTCCGATCTGGTGGCTCAGCAAGTTTCAGGTACATGGGATTCCCGGGACCCCCTAATGGCGGCTTACAGAAGGGCTATGTCCGATGTGGCGGGTCATTTCCATGGTTATCAAGTCGATCATATCGACCGACGACTTAACAAAGCAGCTGATGCCCTCTCGCGTCTCGGCTCGCAACGTAAGCCGGTTGCTCCTAATGTCTTTCTGGATATTCTGCATAATCCTTCCGTGAGGTTGCCCTCGGAAGAAGAGTTGGCGATACCAGATCCTGAGTCCCGGTTCGTGGTGGCTCTCCGTGTTATGCCGGAATGGGTTCTTCCTTACTTGGCATACCTCACACGAGGCGAGTTACCTTCGGATGAGGTGTTGGCCCGTCAAATCGTTCGTCGGAGCAAATCCAAGGTCATCATCAACGGCGAGTTATATAAGCGAAGTACTTCTGGGGTATTTCAAAGATGTGTTTCTTCTGATGAAGGGTGCGTAATTCTGAACGAGATCCGTGCCGGGGATTGTGGGCATCATGCCGGGTCACGTTCCCTGGTTTCCAAGGCGTTCCGACATGGATTCTTATGGTTGACGGCTCATGCGGATGCAGAAGAGATAGTTCGTCGATGTGATGGTTATCAACGTTTTGGATGACAGGCTCATGTGTCAGCTCAAGAACTAAGGATGATCCCTATCACTTGGCCTTTCACGGTCTGGGGGTTAGATATGGTTGGCCCTTTTAAGATGTCATTCAATAAAAAACTCATCTACTGGTGGCGGTTGACAAATTCACCAAGTGGGTCGAAGCAGAGCCTGTTGGCAGCTGTGACGCAGAAACGGCCGTCAAATTCTTGAAAATTTTGATATTCCGGTTTGGATACCCACACAACATTATCACTGATAATGGTACCAATTTATCACAAGGGGCGATGCAGGAGTTTTGCAACCAGGAGCACATCCGGCTTGATGTGTCTGCGGTTGCTCATCCCCAATCTAATGGGCAGGCAGAATGGGCGAATCAGGAAGTACTACGAGGAATCAAGCCCCGACTTATGGTTCCCCTGGAGCGCACCCCAGGGTGTTGGGTTGAGGAGTTGCCTTTGGTATTATGGAGCATTCGAACCACCCCGAATCGTTCTACAGGTTTTACTCCTTTCTTCCTATTGTACGGAGCAGAAGCCGTTCTTCCCAGTGACATTAGGCATGACTCGCCGAGAGTCGCCGCTTATGTGGAACAATATAATGAGTTGGCACGTCAAGATTCTTTGGATGCTTTGGAGGAAACACGCGATTTGGCTGCCTCCCGATCGGCTATCTATCAGCAGGATTTGCGGCGTTATCATAGCCGCTGGGGCAAGAGCCAAGCTTTTCAGGAGGGCGATTTAGTGCTCCGTTTGATCCAAGATCGCACTGGCATGCATCAGTTGTCACCACCATGGGAAGGACCGTTTGTCATCAGCAAAAACCTTCGCAACGGGTCATACTATTTGGTGGATCTTCGGCCTGATCGGCCAACCACGGCGGCTGAGTCAACTTTCCCATGGAACATAGCCCATCTGCGGCCTTACTACACTTGATTTTATACAATCTTGCGTGGATGATTGCAAAACTACCATAAGCCTTTGGTAGACGTTTGTTCGTGAGATGTGCTCTATAATATGTCTACTGTGATGACATGCCTCTGGTTGCCATGTAGATTATCATTAAGATGTTCATTTGTTGCTCCTAAGGTGCTATCACGTTAAACTGCAATTTGTTTACGTAAAGTTTCATTTTGCGAAGCTCGAATTAAGCAAACCATGCCTCTTTTTAATGTGTGCAATGGAGTGATTTGAAGCATGCTATGCCTAGTTGCTATTAGTAGGTTTGCCATGCCATGTATGTCTTGTATAACTGTAGTTTTCATCATGTGAACAAGCTATGATGATGTTGTTGTTTGGTAGGTTCAAATATTTCTAAGTCTGAGAATGTGATTATTTCAGGATGCCATGTTGTGTTGAAGATAGCTATGAATGTATGCATATTTAGACCTTGCTAGTGTGGAATGAAATGAAGTGTACCATTCCTACTACCATTTGGTAAAGTTTCATGCCATTATATGACCTATAGCATATGTTTTTTCTTGTTGCCAATATGCCATCATAATAAAAACTGCATTGTTAAAACTGATAATTTCACTAAGGTTGAAACTATGTTCAACTAGCCATTTTGTGAGTTCTCATTTCCTAGTGATCCATGCTTCTATTCAATTTGTAGTTAGGAGATGATTGTTGTGCATCTTGTCCACTAGTGCCCCATATGTTATTTGTGCATTCTAGAATCCTGTAGGTGGCTGTTTTTGTGTGTATAAAATGTCATGTTGTTGTTTTGGGCAGATTATAGCTATAACTAGTGTTGGTTGCATTTGTTGAACCATTGCTCCATTTTGAACATGTCATATATGAAAATTGCTTAAAATCTCATGTAGTTTCATAATACCTTGGTGCATCCATGATATACCATGCTTGTGGCTATCATTTCCTTACATTTTGCATTCATGGCATATTAATTTGTGATGGTCATATCTTGTAGATCATAACTCTGTTTTAGATGATCTATATATGTACATTGACTAGAATGACGTGTAGAATCACATGGTCCACTTTATTTTGATGTTTAATAAATGTAAAATGTGTGTAGTTCAGATATGTACCAATTTTGAAATTAACATATGAGGTCGCTTCGGAAATACTATAAGTTGTTTTCGATCTCATTCAAAATGCCTAGATAGTGTAGCTTATTTATGCTTCACCTCTTGACATGTTTAAAAACATTTAAATTTGTTGTGTACCTAAACGGGAATGAACTAAGTAATTCAAATATGGAGTTTTGCCAATATGCAACTCATTGCATATTGAGCTTCACTTAATGTGTAGGAGTTGATTCTTGTGCTTTGTCATACCCTGCATAATTAATTGAACAAGCATCATATTTGTTTGCGCATCATGTCATGCATATGTTGTGGTGCTTATCATGTGTTGATTGTTTGTTTCCAGATTGTTTCTTCTTGATAGAGTTTCAAAACCGGTTCGAAGTGTGAGGATTCGTTCGACTTTGTTGGTTTGTCTACTTCAGGAATTTGTTCTTCCTCCAAGCGGGATCTTAGGCAAGATGATCATTTCCCTAGATACCACTTATATCATTGCTATGCTAATTTTCACATTTTATCGCTATGTCTCGCTGCCTAGAACTTAAATGTCAAGCCTCCCAACACTGCCATGAAAAGCCACTAACCCCATCCACATCCCAGCAAACCTTTGTTTCGCTATGTTACTGCTTGTTCAACCCTTCTTATAGCATTGCTACTTGCAGGTGCTAGCTGCTTTCGATGTGGCAGCATGGATTCCTTGATTGTCGGGACCCCGATCCTAAGCCATAGGAATCCAGCATGTAACACATCGCATCTCTTTGCGGTCTCACGCACGGTTATCCCCACGGCTGCAGCCTTACCTTAGCCGGGACCGTTTGCGCCTTTTGTCTCGCGTATGCAATTGTGTCGCTAGCAATCAAATGACAAAGAACCCAGATCGACATGTCTAGTCATAAACCAAAGTGGCAGTTCCGCACAGGGACAGGCATACATGACCCAGCAAAGCAGGTGTCAGTCACCAGCGAATGTAGACGAGTCATAGCAAGCTACAAGGACTCCATTACATCGCGTGACATTTCCCCAACGGGGACAGACACAGCAGCTAAGAAGGACACATGCCGGTCAACCAATGTGTCCGGAGCTGTAGCGAACTACCATGGCTCGTTGGATCACAAAGGGGCATTTCCCTGTAAGGAATGCTACTAAAGCCTACGGCTAGGTAATCGAACCCCATACATATCAAGTACAACACACGTACGCATGGCATACCGATATGTATAGATACATCGATGGCATCACAACATAACCATAAACATACAAGCTTTATTTAGAAGGCTCGAAAGAGCCTCACACATTATATTACACAGTAGGGGTCTCACGACCCATCATAACAGTTATTCAAGTTACAAGCCAGCGGAAGTAGATAAACTGTCTGAGTACAGACAACCGAAACTAGAAGGCACATGGACTGACTATACTACAGACCCATCCTAGGGCCAGATCGTAGCTGGGATACCAGCTACTCGTCGTCGTCGATGTCTAGGTAGAACCCTCCATTAGGGTCATTAACAACCTCTGCAACAAATTATTAAGCAAACATGAGTACAGGGGTACTCAGCAAGACTTTAGGATAACTATCTACTCATGCAATGTATCAATAAGGAATTGTGGGGTTTCATGCGGAAAGCCAGCATTTGACTCGTGTCTAGACAACTTGCATTTTAAATAATTTTGACAACTTGATTTCTCGCACACGATTCCACTAATACCACAACAATACTCCGTCGTGGAATCATTCCGTCTCCATACGGAAATGTCGTCCACGACACTCACGCTTATCTTGACAATTTTATGAGTAGCCATTAAAGTTATCTATGAACAAGATATGTCTCCAAGTAGTCCATATCCGCGGATGCAGCTATTCGAATAAATCATAACCCTGTAGGGGTGTACTTCTTCACACACTCTCGCCACTTATCGCCGTGTGCACGACATGCACCTCGGCAAACTTCAAGCGGAAGCCCAGCGAGGGAGTCGGCCATGACCGTTAACCACGCTGTTACTTAGTCCAGGTCTATCGCCTATCTGAGGGTAACCCGCACGGAAGTCCGGCCGAGGTTTCCACCACGCCCCAAACGATGTGCGCAGGGTTTCCAAGCCCACCATCCGGGTGCCACTTGGTACACCGTGCCACTGCCTACCGCATCACAGCCCACCTCTCAGGTCAGCGCTATGCACGGCCTCCAGCATGACTATAAACACCAGAAACTACTTGCAACTCCTGGACCGAGTACTAGGCGATTAATAAGTCGAGCGGGGTCATATTTCAGGGCCCAGCATGTGGTAGTATCTCGTCTTGGATTACATACACGGAACTCAGTTCCTAAGGACGGTTCCAATTAAACAAGCCGCCATGTACTCCTACATAGCCTTTCACCGGTACCTTTACCAAATCAAGTTCAACACACAACCTTTACTCACCGAACACATTCTCACAGTTCTGTTCATCTCCCAGATGAAAGACCATACACAACTCTAAGCATAGCATGCTTAGCAGGATAAGGCACATCATGGCTCAAGCATCTACCAGGTATGCTAGGTTGCAAGGTTCAGCTATTTACTCTGACAAAGACAGGTCATGCAAAGGAAGTGGGTTCAACTAATGTGGCAAAAGCATTTGAAGCATTTGATCCTAATGCAATAAGTAAGTGCAGGAGCGAGAACATGGGATTTATCGGAATGATCCTAATGGTTGCTTGCCTTGTTGCTCAGCACACGGACAATATCCGTCAGTCGAATATTCGGTGGAATCCGGAGGAGCGGAGCCTACCGATAAAAATGACATTAATCAATAACAATCATATGCAACAAAATGATGCATGAGCATGGCATGAAGATGCAAGGTGGTATGCTAATGTACCTATCATTTATTAAGTTTGAAGTTGATTTGAATCAGATCCAAATATCACTTCAAACGAGGTATTCTCGAATACCATTTTAATTGATTCGACCTGATGCTCAGATCAACTCGTTTTAACATGCATGGGAATGATATGTTAAGTTGCTGGTTGTGATTGAACATTGTTTGATCATAGCATTTGAAGTGGAATTCAAATGATTTTCAAATTCCAACTCCAAAGCATTTATTAAATTTAACCTATTCATCATTTTACATGTTGTGTCAAATTAACATTTTCAAACATGTTTGAAAATGACATATTCGGATTGCTTGGATTTTTCTGATACTTATTCATATATAAATTATTTCCATTGGAGTTACAGATTTATTTCTATGATTTTTAGAAGTTTTGGGCATTTTTTGGAATTCTTTTAAATCAGAAAAGCTACTTATTGCGTCAGGCCCACGTGAGCATGGCGTCAGCCGTCGGCCGACCTGGTCAGGTCAAACCCGACAGGGGGGACCCACTGGTCAGCCTCGCAGGGTTAACCCCGCGCTGACCAGCCCCTGATTGTGTTTGACTTGCGTCTGGGGCCCACTGTCAGCGAGTGCTTAGTGTTTTATACATGGATTAGCGAGGTCAGGTCAGATCCTGCCGGAAACTGACCGGCGGCGACCAGATCCGCAGCGGATCTTTGTCGGAGAGTCGCCGGAGATGGCTGTGGTGCTCGAGAACGAGGGCCGAGAGCACTGGGAGGATCCCCAGGCTCGGCCTCATCTAGTACTGGCCTCAGGGAGGACTGGGGAGGACCGGCGGTCACCGGCGGCGAGTTGAGGCGACGGCCGGAGCTCGGGCTCGTCGATCTTGTGGCTAGGGTGCACGAAACCGAGGGGAAGAAGCGAGGAAATGAGCGCAAGCTCAAGGGGAGTGCAGGGGAAAGCTCGGACGGCTCGGGGAGGCGCTAGATCCGGTGAATCGACGGTGGCTTGCCGGCGGCCGAAGCTTGAAGACGACGGTGTCGAGGGCGTTGTAGGGCTCGGAAGATCTTCTTCTTTGGCAGGGACGACCAGCTTGTCGAGGCGGAGCGAATGGAGCACTCAGAGGGAAGAACCGGTAGCTAGAGGGCTCGGGCAGCTCGAGCTAGACCTCCTGTCAATGGCGGCAGGAGGAGAGGAAGGAACCGAGAGGAGGCGGAGGAATGGTTAGCGGGGATGGATAGGGTCGTGCTCGGGGAGGTTATCCCCGTTGTCACGTTGTCCTAGGGAGCACCGGAGCATGCCACGGCGAATCAGGAGGTGGAGGAGCCGTCGTGGGCGTTCGCTCCTCTGCCAGAAGGCAGGAGGAAGAAGACGCCCCTGCCCCTGGTGGGCTGGGCCTCACAGGTGAGCTACAGATAAGTGTTTTGCTATTTTTTTCTTGTTCTGTTTTCTATTTTATCCACTGATTTGAATCCCTATTTGTTTTGGCTCAAATATTGGTTCAAAAATCATTTTGAACACACTGAAATATTTGTTGGAATATTTCCAACCATTCGTGAGGTTTTCAACATTTTTGAAAACTTAAATTTTTTGAATTCAAATTTAAACTTGAACTCAGTGGCCTTTTGAATTTAAATAAAATGCCAAATATGTTTTTAAAATAGTTTTCTTCCCTGATGATTTTCTTTCAAGAATTATCAGAAAAGTTATACTTTTCTTGAAGCCATTTTGGGTTCATTGATTTTAACAAGTTTGGAATTTCTTTGAATTTGAGAAGTGGCTAGGGTTTTTGAGGTTTACTTCACCACTTGCTTTGATCTTGTTGCAATTTCTTGGATACAATGCAATGAAGATATGAGCACAATGCTAAACCTTGGTTAGGGTTCCAGGGATGTGACATTGATATATCACAATATTATTGCTATTTAATTTAATGCACCTATATACTTGGTAAAATATGGAAGGCTTCGTCTTTTGGATCGGTGGTTTCTTCCATCTTTGTAGCCCTAGTTACTTGTGTACCGGTGTTATGTTCCGTATTCAGCGCTCCTAACATTCTTGGGGTTGTTTTGGGGACCCCCTTGATTTTTTGCGATAAAACTCTTCCGACGAGGCCCAACATTGGTACTATATTTACCCAATATAATAATACTAAATACCGTTAATAAAGCATAGGTCTTCATGAAGCCGAGAAATAATTCAACATAATACAGGGAGGGACAGTGTTGATGGTGCTGGTCCTAAACAGAGCGATGTGCGGGGCCAACCCGAGGCAACTCAGGTGATTTCTATCAGGCCACTACTCGTAGCTCATCCGGTAGTTCCTTGAGAAAGATATATGCACGACTCCTATTGGGATCTAGCCTACCAGGCCATCTTGCTAGATTTGTTTTACTCTCATCGAATGTCCTGTCCACTCGGGTAACGAGGATACCTCGGGCTACCTTGATGTTGAGGTTTTCTCTCTAGGGCAGCTTGTGGTAGTTTGTGATGGACTAGTTGGAGCACCCCTACAAGGTTAAGTCTTTTTGAAAGCCGTGCCCGTGGTTATGTGGCAATTTGGAAACTTTATTTAACACTCGGTCATAGCAAACTTAAAGTAAACTCAAATTAAATATGCCAATTGTGTGTGTAACCGTGACTGTCTCCTCTCGTGAGTTTCTGATCTGAGAGAGGACACGGTGGGGTTATGTTTGACTCGTAACTAGGTGTTAGGGATCATTTTTTATCATTATTAGTTCATATGTGTTATGTGTATACCACCCCCCCCCCCTCTTATTCCTGTACTCGTAAGTTAGCCACTCAAATAAATGCTTATTGCTTGTTGCAGCCTCACCACTTAACCATATCTCACCCATTAAGCTTTGCTAGTCTTGATACTTTTGCAAATGAGATTGCTGATTCCATGTGGCTCACACATTACTTGAACAACAGTTTTAGGTACAGGTAAAGTGATACTTTGATGTGAGCACGATGATTGTACTATCTGGAGTTTCTTCTTCTTCATCATCACCAAACATAGGATGGGTTATAGGCCAGCAGCCTGGGATAGCAAGGATGGACTTCATTTTATCCTTTGATTCTGTCTGCAGTCGTACCCTGCTCTTCTGACTGATTACTGAATGTATGTTTGTATTGAGATGATCATGATTAGCTTGTGGCTAGTGTAAGCCAATTCCATATACTCATCACTTCTTTACATGTACTTGTAACGATATCCATTCTTGCGAAACAACGAGATGCGCTTATATCCCTATCGAGGCCCTTGTGCCAAAAGTAAGGATAGGATCTCATCTTGGCATTACAAGTTAGTATCACAGCAGTACCGAACTAGGACGCCCCTCGATTTATCAAACTTGGCTGAGTCAAGTCTAGTGAAAAACTACTTTGAGTCTAGTTATATATCGGAGAGTAGGATTATTTTTACTCCTCTTCTATTATCTAGTGAGGAATCCTGACATGTGAATTTTAATTCTACTCCTCTTCTCACTAAAAAAAATAAGATCGTGCAGGTATTTTGGAGCCTCTATGATGTCGATGTGACGAAATTCTGTACTTGGTGCCTCCTGTTTCCAAGGAGTAGAGCTCCAAGGGGTTTTTGACACATCGCTATCATTCAGCTTCCTTAGTATCTCAGGACGTGGACATTGAAATGCTTCAATACTTTGCTTGGTGCAAAATAGTGTCGTGACTTTTCCCTAGTACTAGTGGAGATAGCTCGGATGATCTTCCAGGTCTGGTATCATTGTTTTTTGAAGGTATGATGTAGATGAGTTTGCGGAACTTCTCGAATACGTCTTGACAGTTGCGGGAAAGGTCATACAGCTGATTACATTGAGTAGGTTCCTGGACACGCAACATGATAGCATAACCAAGAAAGATTTTGGTAGTTCTTAGGTGGGAATTCAAGTAGTTAGCTAGGATTCTCCTTTCAAAAAATTCATAATGGATTATGAATTTGTTTCTCGCTTCATTCGCAAGCATCATCCTTTGATTTGCTGGAGTATGGTAATTCAAGTTGCTTCGATGTCAAGTGATGATTCCATATCTTCCTTAAGCGGTGTTCTCATATTTCTACAAGAGTGCTAATATTTTAGCTCAATCAAATTGCCATGTCAATTCTTTTCAACCGGTGTGCTTCTCTTCAAGTAATTCAATCTTCTCCAACATTTGCAAGTTCCATCCTTAAATTTCTACCGGAGTTTATCTGATCTATCTCAACTTGTCTTTGTTTTCCCCCACCCTCCCGCCCTTTTTATTCAACTATTAAATTATCATCCAAGTGTCTTTCTTTTCATTGATGCTTTCTCTATCTCTTCGTTCGTATTGTATTCAGTGATTCATTGTGAAGATTCTCACGTGTTTTGAGTTCATCATTGTTTGTTCTTTTTTTCTTCTCCCGTGTATTCAATTCAAGTTTTTGGTGTTCACCATATCCTTTTCATTTGTTCAATATTTTCCAGTGTTAGAAATTCTTATCCAAACCTCTCTTATTTATTCATTCTCTCTCTTTTGTATCTGGTGTGTTGTAGATATCTCTGAAGATTCGTATTTTCATTTGAATCCTTTCAATTATTTCAAGGTTCTAACCTCATGAAGTTTTCATGTATACCGGTGATATTCCTCTTCCTTAGCAATCATTGCAACGGTGTTTTTTGAGTGGGCCCATAACCCATAGGCTTTTCCTAGGATCTTATGTGGTTGCTCTAATCTTTTCTGGAGATCTCAAGCTATGTTCATATATGATGTAAGTATTATTTTCTTCGGTCATATTCCTTCTCCAAGATCTATTCGAATTAATTTTCAGTGTTGGCTCAACTATTCCTTATTAACTATTCTAGAGTGTCTCGGTAATTCTTGATGGTGCTTCGTGCCATTATTTTGTGCATTTAATACCAAAGAAGTGTTTCTCTTAAATCTTGGTCCATTTTCCTGAAGATTCTTAGTTTCATCTTCATGCTATCATCTTCAATTTTTTTCGAACATGAGGAATTCCTTCCATATCTATCCATAGCATTTCAGAATTATTTTCATTTCTGGATCCTCTGAAGTCCATCATTTTAGAAGATTTCTTCGTTCTCAGCATTCAGCTTTCGTTCTGAAATTCTCAATTGTTGTTTCTTCGTTCATATCTCAATTATTCCGGAGCCTTGTCAAAGTTTTTGCTAGCAGGATCATGGTATCTTTGTTCTCGTGTCTCTCCATTCATTCAGTGTGCTATCCTCATTCGTTTCAAATTCTTACCAGTGTTTCATTGAATACTTCTTCAAGTTGTGATCGTATCTCACCTCAATCTTTCAAGAAGAATAAGTGGTATGCAAATCCGTTGCTTGTCATCAATTTAACTTGATGAAGGATCGGCATAACATAATTCTGGTTTTTGTTTCTTCGATGTGATTTCAATCCTTTTCCGGAGTTGTTCATTATATCAATTCGTGATTCTAAGTGCTCATCTTTTCTTTTCCGGAGTTCAAATGTTCTCAATTATATGTTTGTGAATATCCATCTAAATCTTGGGAAGGTTAATCTTATTATTTTCAACTTTCATTTTGTTTTATCATTCTTTTTTATACGGAAGCTCTTCAGGGTGGTTCTTCAAATATTTAATTAATTCTCAAGGTGTTCTTCAAGATTCTTGTTTGAGAACCTTAAGTGTTCTTTCTCTTGCATTTCAAAGTACAATTCTTCCTCCATTATCCTTTGAGGTGGTGGTACAACATTCTTGAGTCATGAGGAGTCTTGAAGAGAATTTGTTTCAAGAATGAGATATTTAAACCGACCAATTTCTTCGAGCATGAAATATTTTCAACTCATGATTGCTTCATTGAAGTTATCTTGGATTGGTTTCACCTAATGCTCTTCCTAAGGATTGTTGCTATTATGGTGATTATCATTGATCCAAGTTCTCAATATATCATGTTGGTGAAAGAAGTTTGCCTCTCTTGTTACTCCCAAGCAATCAACTATTTCCGTTAGTGGCTGGTTGTCACCTCATAATTTTGAGATGGTTTCCATAAACCCACAACAAGCTTATTATTTCGTTGTTCATCTTACAAAAACTCTGTTCAATCCTTCCTTGTAAGATGCTTATCAAATCCAATCATGGTAGAAATTGTCATTTTCTTCTCCGCCAAATGATTTAGTTTCTATTCGTGTGATGTGCAGGCTTTGTGATGTTGCTCTCTTTCATCCATTATCTTGTTTTAAAAAGATCAAGTTATTCCCTTGCTTATCCATTTAACCGGATTTTTGTGGCTCAATTTTCAATTTCTGTCCGTCATATCAAATGTTGCCTCTATTTCCTACTGAAGTGCTGCCCAAATTTCTTTTGAATTATTGTTTGCCCCTCATGTCATTCTTCATCTCTTGTGACCTTCGAGATTCATTAGTTACACTCGTTTGTCAAGAAGCACCTAAGTTTTACCTCTTCTTTTCTCATCCTCTTCCCCTTTCATTCTTAGATCTCGGGTCGAGATCTCTTGTTAGTGGAGGAGAGTTGTAATAGCTCAGAACCGATGCTCTAGAAGATTCCCTTTTTATTTCGTTATCGCCGAGTGATTTATCTGGTTGTCGCATTCATCATTGCATCATGCGCATCATCCGCATTGCATCGGCACTCTGTTGTCGTCAATTTTAAAAACCTGCACTCGTTATTATTTGTCGGTTCTCTCCGTTTGCTGACCGTTTTGAGACCAACCACACACGCACGCGCTCGCGGCATTGTTAAAATATTTTTTTTAAAGTGTGTATAAAAGTTTCTCGGATTAGGCTGAAAGTTGGCGTGCTATCCTAATATAGTCTAGGTAGTCCACCTACCAAATTTCATCGCAATTGGAGTGTGCTTGATACCCCAATGGATAAACCCATAGCGGCACTATAGCCGCTCAAACATCGGATGTTTTCGGAATTTTAAAAGCTCATTAAGGGCTGCCATCTTCCCTCTCTTCTTACCCCAAACCTATCTACACAGCCCACTAGCCCATCCTAGCCACCTTATCGCTTCCGGACCATCCGATCAAGACCAAATGGTCGAAAAATGGACTAAAAACCCAAACCCTAGCCCTCTTTCTATATATAGATAACCGTCCACGTTCATTTTGGCCTCCTTGGACCCTTGCATCCTTTTACGTGCGCAACCAACATCCAGCCGCCGCCAAGTGGCACCTACATCGCGCCTCTCCTCGCCCAGCTACGTGGCGTGCCACTTCTAAAGCACACCCGCCCAGGCCCAAAACCCATCCGTCGTCGCCTTCTCCGATTTGGATCGGGAGAGCACCAATCTCCTCCCTGCACCTCCCATGCCCACCCGGCCCTGCTAGATCCCATCGGCCTTCGAGCGTTGTAATTTTGGTAGTTGATGACAATACCCCTTGCGGACTAATCGTGTGCGATATACTTTCATATAATTATCAAGTGGCACGAAACAGTTATTTTCCGCCTGGTGAGTGAAAGTGAAGAGGGTGCTTAGCTATCAATTTAGGGGACTCGAGTCATAGTTAATCTCATACTATCAAGAAGCGATCCACGTATGGAAAGGTTGGGTGGATCAAACTCTCTCACACTTGCACCCCACCCTTTTCGTGGAGCAATGGAGCTCCCTGAAATATGGCCGGAAGTTTTTCTAAGCGAAAGTACCGCTCTAGGAAGAGGTGGTACCGCTCCAGCATTACTGCCGCCCAGTAGAGCCGGGCACACTACCGCTTAGAAAATACTTATCGTATCCTGGGGCAATTTTTTCTTCTTTTGGGTGGAAGTGTCGCTCATGGGTGAGCGGTCGAACCGCTCCAGCGGTAATACCGCCCGTCCGTGCTGCTCCCACTTTCGCTTAGAATTTTTGGCTGGCATCATCCTCCCATCGACTTAGCTAAGCAGAAGTACCGCTCACTGCAGGACAGTACTACCACCCATGTGCACGGTACTACCGCTTAGCTAAGTCAGTGGGTGTTGGTAACGGCTAGATTTCCCCCCACTATAAATAGGGATCTTCTTCCCCGAGGTGACTTCACCTTTTTTTCCTCAAAGCTCTATTGTTGCTCCAAAGCTCAAACTTGCTCGATCTCCCTCCCTAGCCATCAAATCTTATTGATTCTCTAGGGTTTGAAGGAGAAGGCGTTCCCCCACACTTCCACCAAGAGAAAAGTTGTTCCCCCCCATTAATCCCTCGCGGATCTTATTACTCTTGGATGTTTGAGCACCCTAGAGGGAAGAGGTCACCTCGAAGCCATATTCCATTGTGGTGAAGCTTCGTCATTTTGCTGGGAGCCTCCAATTCAGTTGTGGAGATTGCCCCAACCTTGTTTGTAAAGGTTCGGCCACCGCCTTCAAGGGCACCAATAGTGGAATCACGGCATCTCGGATTGTGTGAGGGCGTGAAAAGAATACAATGGCCTTAGTGGCATCTTGGGGAGCATTGTGCCTCCACACCGCTCCAACGGAGACGTACTTCCCCTCAAAGGGAAGGAACTTCGGTAACACACCCTCATCCCCAACGGTTCCACTTGTGGTTATTTCTAACCTTTATTTTGTGCAAAGTTATTTGTTGGTAGTATTGTTGGTAGCATCATATAGGTTGCTCATCGTAGTGCATATCTAGTCAACCTTTTGTTGCTTGTCCTTAGTATTTTTAGAAAAGCTTAAAATTAGGGGGTTGCCTATTCACCCCCTCCCTATAGTCAAACCATAATGATCCTTTCAAGCGCGCCGCCCGTCGGTGCCCCTCCATCGCACGCCGCCCGTCCTTGTGGCCGGAGCCTGTCGGCACCCAGGATAGCACCTCCTCACCGAAGGACCACCGCCAGGTCCCGCTGCCGTTGCGGAAGCCGCTCGCCACCTCGCCCCGCACGGGATCCAGCTGCCAGTCGCCGCCCTAGCGACCTACCTCCTTGTATCGAGCCTCGGTCGTGCATCCCGCGTCCATTCGCCTCACCGTCGACCCCCTCGCCTTCCAGACGCGCCCGCCGCGTTGCCGTTGACCCCGACGGGACCCTACCTTTGTGCTCGTGTGGGAGCACAGGGAGGATGAGGCTCCTCGTGTGGGCTGCCTCCTCCCGCGCATGGGTGGTGTACGCTAGGCCCATCTCGTCTGCTCGGCCTCCTCTCTTCCTGGGCCACAACCTGCTAAGGTGAAGACCAAGCACCCATGTCCCTAGCCCATGCAATTTTTGCAATGTGACGCTCTATCCATATATAATAATAACTCATTTGTGCATAATTGTTTGTGGCATTTTTTGTAAAGCAACATATACGTCTTATACATGATTTTGTGGTAGAAAAATCCAAGAAATTTACATGTGCAGTTAGTTTTGTGATTTGAGCAAGTTTGTGTGCATGCTGTTTTGTTGTGATGCCCTTTTGGTTATTTTTATGAGAATTAATCGGTGCTTGATATGTAAAAACTATAGATATGTAAAATGTTTAGAATTTTGCGTAGATTAATAAGACCCAAGTCTCACATGTGATTAAAATATTTAAAACTATTGTTTGCATTATTTGCATAAATACAATGTTAAAATGATTTATTTAATAACAAAATAACCGTGCACCCGACTAAAACAATTTATATATGTAAAATGTTCAGAATTTTGTGTAGATTTACAATATTCAACTTTTATCCATGATAAAAATATATTTAAACATGTTGTTTGCATTGAATTTTGTCAATGGCATGTTAAAATTATTTATTTCATAATCAAATAATCGTAGTACCGAATTAAATAAGCCTTATATGAAATTCGATCTACTCGTCGTGCTCTACATGATTGTGGCACTTGCATGCATAATAGGTTGCATATACATGCTCATATCTCTGTTGCAAGTGCTTCATGAATACGTCTAAACTTGCATTTTATTAAATCTTGCGTGGATGATTGATAACAAACCGTAGACCTTTGGTATGTGGTTTCTTCGTGAGGTGTGCTCTATAATATGCCTACTATGATGGCATGCTTCTAGTTGCCATGTAAATTATCATTAAAATGTTTATTTGTTTCTCCCAAGGTGCTATCATGTTCAAAACTGCAATTTGTTTTTGTAAATTCCATTTTGTGAAGCTCGAATTAAGCAAACCATGCCTCTTTTGAATGTGTGCAATGGAGTGATTTGAAGCATGCTATGCCTAGTTGTTGTTAGTAGGTTTCCCATTCCATGTATGTCTTGTATAACTATAGTTTTCATCATGTGAACAAGCTATGATGATGTTTCTATTTGGTAGGGTCAAATATTTGTAAGTCTAAAAATCTGATTATTTTAGAATGTCATGTTGCGTTGATGCTACCTATGAATGTATGCATATTTAGACCTTCCTAGTGTGGAACAAAATGAAATGCATCATGCCTACTAGCATGCAGTAAAGTTTGATGCTATTATATGACCAGTAGCATATGTTTTTTCTTGTTGTCAATATGCCATCATAATAAAAACTACATTGTTAAAACTAATTATTTCACTAAGTCTGAAATTTTATTCAACTAGCCATTTTGTGAGTTCATTTCCTAGTGATCCATGCTTCTATTCAATTTGCCATTAGGATATGATCGTTGTGCATCTTGTCCACTACTACCCCATATCTTATTTGTGCATTTTAGAATCCTGTAGGTGGCTGTTTTGGTGTGAATAAAATGTCATTTTGCTGTTTTGGGCAGATTATAGCTAAAACTTGTGCTGGTTGTATTTGTTGAACTGTTGCTCCGTTTCGAATATATCATATATGAAACTTGCTTAAAATATCATGTAGTTTCATAATATCTTATTGCATCCATGATTTAACATGATGATGGATGTCTTTTGCATATATTTTGCATTCGTGGCATATTAACTTATGATGGTCATATCTTTCAGACTGTAACTCCGTTTTAGATTATCTATATATGTAAATAGACTAGAAATATGTGTAAAATCATATGGTACACTTTATTTTTCTTTTTAATAAATATAATATTTTGTAAGTTCAAATCTGGACCAATTTCGAAATTAACATATGGGGTCACTTCGGAAATATTATAAGTTGTTTCCGACCTCATTTAAAATGCCTAGATAGTGTAGTTTATTTACGCTTCACCTCTTGCCATGTTTAACAACATTTAACATTGGCATGTACCTAAACGGGGGTGAACTAAGTAATTCAAATATGGAGTTTCGTAAATATGCAACTCGTTGCATATTGAGCTTCACTTAATGTCTAGGAGTTGATTGTTGTGCTTTGTCATACCATGCGTAATTAATTGAACATGCATCATATTTGTTTGCGCATCATGTCATGCATACGTTGTGGTGTTTGAAATGTGTTGATTGTTTGTTTCCAGATTGTTTCTTCTCAATAGAGTTCCGGAACCGCTTTGAAGTGTGAGGATTCGTTCGACTATGTTGGTTCGTCTACTTCACTGATTCATTCTTCTTCCAAGCGGGATCTCGGGCAAGATGACCATTTTCCTAGATACCACTACTGTCATTGCGATGCTAGTTGTCTCGTTTCTATCGGTATGTCTCGCTTCCTACCACTTAAATGGCAAGCCTCCTAACATTGCTATGAAAAGCCTCTAGCCCCCTCCACATCCTAGCAAACCTTGGTTTGGCTATGTTACCGCTTCCTCAGCCCTTCTTATAGCCTTGCTAGTTGTAGGTGCAAGTTGTTTTCCATGTGGCAACATGGAATCCTTGATATATCACAATATTATTGCTATTTAATTTAATGCCCCTATGTACTTGGTAAAAAGTGGAAGTCTTGGTCTTTTGGCTTCGTGTTTTGCTCCATCTTTGTGTACCGGTGTTATGTTCCATATTGAGCGCTCCTAACATGCTTAGGATTGTTATGGGGACTTCCTTGATTTTATTTTTGGTATAAAACTCTTCCGGCAAGGCCCAACATTGGTATTGTATTTTCCCAACATAATATTATTGAACATCGTTAGTAAAGCATAGGGTGTCATGAACCCGAGGATTAATTCAACGTAATGCAAGGATGGTCAGTGCTGATGGTGCTGGTTCTAAATAGAGCACTGTGTGGGGGCAACCCGAGGAAACTCAGGTGATTTCTATGAGCCACTATACGCATAGCACATCTAGTAGTGTTGTGAGAAAGAAATACGCGCGACTCCTATTGGGATCTGGCCTTCCTGGCGGTCTTGCTGGGTTTGTTTTGCTATTATCGAATGTCTTGTGCACTAGGATATCGAGGATACCTTGGGCTACCTCAAGGTTGAGGTTTTCTCTCCATGACACCTTGTGGTAGTTTGTGATGGGCTAGTTGGAGCACCCCTGCAGGGTTAAATCTTTTGGAAAGCCATTCCCGCGGTTATGTGGCAACTTGGAAACTTTATTTAACACCCGTTCATAGCAAAGTTGAAGTAAGCTCAATTAAAATATGCTAGTTGTGTGCGTAAACGTGAGTGTTGTGGGTGTTCTAGGAATGGGGGGACCCAGACCTGCCTCCCTATGGCCCAGGGCTGGCCCACTTCATCAAACAAACCAACGGGCCCGACCTCACTCTAGGCAAGGCCCTCTTGAGGGGCCAAGCCTCACGAGGAGGAACAACATCAAGACCCGCAGGGGGGCCTCCTCAGGACACCTCGAGAGCCGCGGATATTCCGAGGTTAGGCCCGGTCTCAGGAGTCAAGGGTGACAAAGAGGAAGGACAGGCGCGCGGCAGACAGCATGACGGAGCAGTTTCCTCTTTAATGCAAAGGGGCCAAGGACGTACCAGGGCTTCCCAAGGCAACTCCTAAAGGTTTCCGTTCTGGTGCAAGAAGACCATGGCCGCCCGATGGACGTCATCCCTGAACCCGTCCCTGCAGCGCTAGCAGCCACTTTGCAAGCGAAGACTACTTTTGGACAGGGGAAGCATGTTCCCCTGCCCCCCTTCAAAATTGGCCGTTGTGGGATCCCTTCCCGTCGAAATGATAAGGGAAGAGGACCATGGCCTCCACTATAAATAGAGGGTAGGTCACTTTGTAGAGGGGGGTCGGATTCATTCTCATTCACCCACCTGCACACCAAGAAGACCACCTAGACTCCGGAGGCCCAACAACACTATACTAGTTCATCCACCAACCTCCACGAGAGGCAATCCACCAAAGCATGAGTAGGGTTTTACGCTTCTCAACGGCCCAAACCTAGGTAAATTGTTGTGTTATGAGTTTTCCTCACCATCGAGTGAGTTCTTCGACGTTCCCATCGAATAGCGAGCTAGGCAAGGTTAGGCCGTGAAAGATCTTCGTACACGCCCCTGAGTTCGAATCTTTAGGGTTTTGCGGAGCCCGAAATCCGAAATTTGGCGCGCCAGGTAGGGGGCGTGTCAAGGTCTTCTCCGAGCTTCATCTCCCCTAACGCCCGCTGCTTCGATGACCGACGCCCAACAAGCTTCTTCGAGCCTCGTCGAGCTGGGTTCCAACCGTCATATCACAACGATCGGAAGCACGCATACCGGCATTGTGGTACGAGGCGGCTCATACCATATCGTCAACATCATCTCAACCGTTGCAACCACCCGTGCCACCTAGGTGCACGGCGGCTGGGCGGCGCCCCTGACACCCACGACACGCCGCATCAACTTGGGGGACCTCGGCGCGCACGGCGCGTTGAAGATGGCGAGCGAGATGCTCCGCCAACGAACGACGCAAGGGGGCTTCGACGCCTGGGCGGACCACATCATGGAGCTTATCGTCATCGCCTAGAAGACCATCCAACCCCGCTCTTCTACAAGGCCGCAGGCACCGAGGCTCGCACCTCGTGCCGGTCTCCGGTCCTGCAAGCGATGGGGCCCCTCCTGCGCTGGGTGGGGCCGAGAGAGACGCGCCTCATGCTGCCCTCCTCCTCCTCCAGATTTCGGTCGCCAGCCCCGAGTCGCAGCACACCGGCAACCATCAGGGGCGTGAAGAGAACGGCGGGACGGTCGACGCATAAACCGGCAGGCGGCGAAGGCGTCGGCACGGGCGAACTACGACAACGGAGACACGTCGGGGCACCAAGGAGGGAGTCAGCACCAGGTAATGTCGGGACCAACCAAGAGCGGCAACAAGAACAAGCGACTTCGCACGGAGGCCCATCACAGGAAGATCTTAGAGCAACACGGCCAGGGGGGTTCCCCTCCGTTGCTGAGAGGGACCGCCACCGTCGCGCTATTGAACGGCTTTGGAGGTCGATCGAATGCCTACATGGAGAATTACGTACCGCAGTACACGATATCACCTGACCCTCTCGACGAGGAAGAGCCTCAAGCATCCACCCCGGGCACCTATCCTCCTCAGGAGTAAGGAACGCTCTGGGGGGCCCTCCTTGAGCCGGCCCCTAGGGCCCCCACCGCCTGAGTACTGGGCCCAAGAGATGCGGGCAGGATGGCACCCCCAAGCCGCGGGACATGACGCCAGCCGCCGCCCCCGTGGAGGAAATGCGAAGAACCGGACTCCTAGCCTGTGGAGGACAAGTCACATGATGCAACAAGTCACAAGTGGTACGGGCCACCCGCAGGAACCACGGAGCTGGCACGTGTGCCGAGGGTCGGGCCTCATGAGGCGCCCCTCATTCACGAAGAAGCTATGCGAGGTAATTTTTTGGGTTCACTTCTCTAGGGAGTGCCTGCTGACCGCGAGAACTTCAAGTGTTCATGGCATACCCCTGCCCATCATATCATTTACTCATGTTTCTATAACCTCTGTTGCACCCATTCAGTGACCTGACATCTTGCCTTGATTGCATCTTTGGGCGATCTACCCCCCCCCCCCACCCCCACCCCCCGCTTGAGGGCTCCGGTCGGTGCGCGAAGCCCTGGAGAGGCCTCGCTGCTTCCCAGGGCACGATGAATAGGAGGAAATGGGGGCCGCTTGAGCGTCAAAAGGGGGCACCTGAGCATTGTGCCTTAGGGGCCTTACCGGTCATAAGGCCACCTGCCACCCTTGATATCGTCCACGGACATTCAGTCATTATTAGAGGTGGCAGGGCTTGACCCCGTAGCTGCGTTCGTTCATTCGGTCGCATGCAATGGCGGTTGGGAAATGTGCGGGACTGGATCTTGGCGACGCAGAGCCGCTTGAACATTAAAGGGGGCTCCTGAGCATCACGCCTCCGGAGCCTTACCGGTCACAAAGCCACTTGGCCACCCTGGTGCCGTCCAGGCACATTCGATCGGTATTAGGGGAGTCGGGGCCTTGCCGTGTGAGGTGCCTCACGGTGGCAGGGAAATGTGCAGGACTAGGACCTGCCGACATAGAGCAATAGAAACTCCCTCAACCGGTCTCAAGAGAAGGAGCGCGCAGGACCTGCATCCACCCGTCGCACCACTACATCGTCCTTCTATCCTTCCGGAACCTACTTCATCTCGTGACACTCTCACATAATAATGAGTCGAGGCTGTATACGCCCGGGGCCCCCCGAGGACACGGAAGGGGTCCACCCCAAGCCTAGTGGAAGCCCTATGCTCCGCGTTGGGGAGAAGATGGCGGCAATCAACATGGTCCACCAATGACTTCCAGAATCAGGCGCCTATGCCTCGGGGGTAGGGAGACTCGCGAGCCCAAAGCATCCTCGCGACCTCCCAGATACTTCCCCACCGTGACACTCTCACATAATAACGAGCCGAGGTTATATACGCCCAGGGCCCCTGAGGACACGTAAGGGGTCCATCCCACGCCTAGTGGAAGCCCTACGCTCCGTGCTGGGGAGAAAATGGGGCAAACGAACTCAGTCCGCTAATGACTATGCCCCTAGCTGGCAATGGAACCAACATAGTCCACCAATGACTATGCCAGCCTAGGTGTCGGACGCGGCGTTTGCTTGCTTCTTACTGGATCTTGAACTATCTTCTGCTGAACTTAGACTTGTCGATTTCAAAAGTTGATTTTTGACTCCAAGTACCCGACATTTGAAAAAAAGGGGGAAACTTTCTCTTGCGCTTTCTCGTTTCGCCGGCTTTAAAGCCTTCTTTTCTGGATGACATCTTCTGAGGAGCTGAATGCTCCACACCACCCCTAGGCACTAAGGAGCACGAAAGCAAAGACTTGCGGTGCCAGGGGAAAACTTTTTTAGCGGTCGAACCCTGCTCGGGGGCTCGGATCGGAGCACGATACCACCACAAAGAGTCTCGGGGGGCCTCAGGGTACTCTGGGGCGATGACCAAAGTAACGGAATGGGGAAATCACTTGGGCGCCAAAGGGAGCTCCTAAGCATCAAGCCTTACGAGCCTCACCGGTCATAATACGGGACCAGGACCTGCAGACATAGAGTGCCGAAAGGGTCTCCATCACGTCCCATCTACAAAGCATGAGCTACTCGGGAGGAGCTACGGAAGGACCGGAGCAAACCCACGAGCTAAGTACCCCACAGCCCCAGACGATGGTCATTTGGTTTCACGCCAAACTAACAATAATGACGGGATGTAGGGCCTGAGGATTCAGCTGCGGCGAGGAACGAGGCCATCGACCAAGCGTGCAGCAGCACGAGCGGTGCCTCGGGAGGACGGGACCTCCTGATGGCCTTAGCCGCCGTTACCCCCGAGCAATCGCGGGGGCAGCGACGGGCCCTAAGCTTCGAAGCCAAGCCGGAACGATTACCAGCGAGAAAACCATCAATTCAAGAGCGAAAGGGAAAATGGAGAATGACGAAGGTAACGAACAAAAGTTTAACACCCAAGACGGAAGAGTTCTTGGTCTCATATTACAGGGGAAGGAAACGGAAGCTGGGGGACGCCTAGGGGGAGAGGCCACCAACGTCGCCCTTGGCACCTACAGACTCGGCATCGGAGCCCTCCTCCTCGCTGGAGATAGGCACCCGGACGTACTGCTCCACCAGCGCGTCCACGTGCATGCGCACTTCGTCTCGGAGAGGACACCGGGACTAAGTGGGTACCGGCTCGACGACCCGCTGGAGATCGAGCTCCGAGGTGAGGCGGCGCAGGTTGGAAAGGACAAGCATCAGGGCAAGGCCCAGAATCTCGTGTGCGTCGGACGCATTGTCCTCCTCCACGCGGGAGACGCCGGCCTCCAGCGTCTCCACCACCTTCTGGAAGAAGGCGAGGTAGCCCGCATCGCTCCTCACGTTTGGCAGCGCTCGGGCCTCCTCCACAAATCGGCGCGTTGCGTCAGCCGCCCAGCAGGCGATGCCCGCGAACTAGCCTCGACCTAGGCATCGTGGACGGTGTCGGTCGCCTCCTGGACCTGCGTGTGTAGCGACACCGGCTCAGCCTTGGCCTCCGCTTCGCCCTTGCGGGCGGCCTGGAGGGCGGCCTCAGCACTCGTGAGCTGAGCCTGCAGCCCCTCGACCTCCTCCTAAAGCTCACCGAGCTTGAGCTTCTTGGCCAAGGGCGCCCTGGAGAAAAGAAAGGTCAACCAACAAGTAGAAAACGAGGCGACAAGGAAAGGAGATGGAAACGAGGGATTTACTCTTCGCTCAGGGCCCAGCGGCGGAGGACGCGCGACGACCCTGAGGGCCCTCTGTCGCTGCCCCCGGGGGCGGACGAATGCGCGGAAGGTGTCGCGCGCTTCCCCCTGCTAAGATCGTCTCCAGGAGACGCCATGCAAGACGAAGGAACGAAGGGGAGAAGAGGTTTTCCGCGGTGAAGCAGAGGAAGCAGAGAGGAAGCTCAATATTGCAGTGTCTCCCCCTTGCCAAGGGCGGGCAGATTTATAGGCGAACCATTGCCACCAAGCTTCACGGGATCATCAGCGTGGCATGCCCCTCGGGTGTCGCGATCTGTGCTGCCGCCTACGTCGCCTCACCTGTCAACCGAGCGGTCACTTACGTGAGGGCAGTTGGACGTGGGCCGGCGGTGTCGATGCCATTCAATGTAACATTGATGGCCTACGCGGTTCTTGGAGATCATGCCATCGTGGTCTGGTGCATCTCGGATGCCTCGGGGAGCGAGGGTGTCCCCGCGTAGCGGTTGCACACATGTGTCGCCTGGCCCGCATGCAATTAGGGCTCGCGATGCCTCGGGCCGTCCCAGAGGCTTTGCCCGGAAGCCAACCCGAGCGCGTCGTGGCCCCAGGGGCTACTGTCGGCATTCTAAGAATGGGGATACCCAGACCTGCCTGCCTACGGCCAAGGGCTGGCCCACTTCATCAAGAAAACCAATGGGTCTGGCATCACTCAAGGCAAGGCCCTCGTGAGGGGCCAAGCCTCACGAGGAGGAGCGACATCAAGACCCGCAGGGGGGCTCCTTAATACCCCTCCGGAGCGGCAGATATTCTGAGGCGAGGCCCGGCCTCAGGAGTCAAGGGTGACACAAAGGAAGGACAGGAACGCGGTAGACAGCAGGGAAGAGCAGTTTCCTCTTTAGTGCAAAGGGGGCAAGGAAGTACCAGGGGTTCCCAAGGCATCTCCTAAAGGTTTCCATTCTGGTGCAACAGGACCATGGGCGCCCGCCAGCAAGATGGACGTCATCCCTAAACCCGTCCCTGCAGCGCTGGCACCCACTTTGCAGGCAAAGACTACTTTTGGATAGGGGAAGCATGTTCCCCTGCCGCACTTCGAAATTGGCCGTTGTGGGATCCCTTCCCGCTGAAACGGTATAGGAAGAGGACCATGGCCTCCACTATAAATAAAGGGTAGGTCGCTTCGTATAGGGGGATTGGATTCATTCTCATTCACCCATCTGCACACGAAGAAGATGACCTAGCCTTCGGAGGCCAAAGAACATTGTACTAATTCGTCCACCAACCTCCACGAGAGGCAATACACCAAAGCAGGAGTAGGGTTTTACGGTTCTCAACGTCCCGAACCTGGGTAAGTTGTTGTGTTCTAAGTTTTCCTCACCATCGAGTGAGTTCTTCGACGTTCCCATCGAGTAGCGATCTAGGCGAGGTTAGGACAAGAGAGATCTCCGTGCATGCCCGTGAGTTCAAATCTTTAGGGTTTTGCGGAGCCCGAATTTCGACAAGTGTTTCTTCTTGTGAGTTTCTGATCCAAGAGAGAACACAGTGGGGTTATGTTGACTCATAAGTAGGTGTTCAGGATCATTTTTGGATCATTATTTGTTCACGTCGGTTATGCATAGAACACCCCCTCTTATTCTTGTACTCGTAAGTTAGTCACTCAAATAAATGCTTAGTGCTTGATGCAGCCTCAGCACTTGACCATACTTCACCCATTAAGCTTTGCTAGTCTTGATACCTTTAGAAATGAGATTGCCAAGTCACCATGGCTCACAGAATACTACAATAGTTGCAAGTATAGGTAAAACAATACTTTGACGTGAGCGCGATGACTGTTCTATTTGGAGTTTCTTCTTCTTCATCATCATCGATCATAGGATGGTTTCTAGGATGGCATCCTGGGATAGAAAAGATGGACGTAGTTTTATTCGTCTAATTTCATCCGTAGTCGGACCCTGCTCTGCTGACTAATGACTGAATGTAAGTTTTTATTGAGATGATCATTATTAGCTTGTGGCTAGTGTATGCCAATTCCATATACTCATCTCTCCTTTACATGTACTTGTAACAATATCCATTCTTGCGAAACAATGACTTGCGCTTTCATCCCTGTGGAGGCCCTCGTACCAAAAATAAGGATAGGATCTCATCTTGGGCGTTACATTTGGTTCATCTTGGGCGTTACATTTTGGCCTCATGGAGGAGAAAGGTTCACTCCAACTTGTTGGAGGCTTAAATATATCTTCCATGCATGCCCCAATCATGAGTTTTAAGGGGATTGATTCTACAAAAGAAATATGCCCGACTTTGTGATGATAACAAGTCAATGTATGATTCTTGTTCTTCTCGTTCCTTCATGAAAAACATATTGAATTCGAATGAAATCATACAGAAAGAATTAAATGCAACTCCAAAATTCGGAAGCCAAGAAAGGTAATGAGCCAGGTATATATCATGAGTAGATTGTGTTAAGTCTTTTATAGAAATAAATGATTTTATAAGCTTAGGGAAAAATATGGACTTGACTCTATGATAGTAACCATATTGTGTGAATCTTTTGCTACTCATGTTGACCTTAAATAGAAGTGGTTTAAATTCCATCCACCCATTGAAAATAATTATGAAGGACCACCCATTGTGGAAGATGAAACAATTGGTTGCTCTCATAATCCAGTTGTCCCTACTACCTACATTAAAAACCTTTTTTTCTTGTGAGGATTAAGTAACATGCTAAGGCCACAACTATGGTTCATAAGAGTAATGTTAGAATACCTAAGCCCTCTGAGAAAATTATATTTGAAACTCCTATTGCAGTAGTGAAAGATATCTTGATTGATAATATTGATGTGTGCTCGTTGTTTCTTTTAAGATAGGAGATCATTGTTATCATGGTTTATGTGGTATTGGTGCTAGTATTAGTGTTATTACTTTTTCCTTATATCATAAAGTCATGAATGATATTCCTCCCAGTGAGTTGGAAGAAATTGATGTGACTGTTAAGCTTGCCAATAGAGATACTATTTCACCACTTGGGATTGTTAGAGATGTCAAAGTCTTGTGTGGTAAGATAAAATACCCTACATATTTCTCAGTACTTGGATCACATCAAGAAATTTGTTGTCCCATTAAATTTGGTAGACCTTTCTTGAATACTGTTAATGCTGAAATTGATTGTGTTAAAGAGAAGGTTAAGGTTAAATTTGGTGACGTATCTCATAAATTTAATTTAATAGACAACTTCATGATGTTGAACCATCTAGTAAAGATGATTTTATTGGTTTCCTTCTATTTCTATACCCCCTACGGATCCTTTAGAACAATATTTGCTAGACCATGTAAATGATATGCATATGAATGATAGAAATGAAATTGGTGAAATATTCTTTAGACCAGCACCTATCCTTTAGCATAACTTGCATGTCGAAACTTTGGGACACCCTGTGCCGCCTAAGTGTGATCTAGTGTTCGAACTAAAGAAATTACCCCATACTTTGAAATATGCTTATCTTGACGAAAAGAAGATATATCTTGTTATTATCAATGCTAACGTTTAAGTGCTCGAAGAAAATATATTATTTAAAACTTTGAAGAAGCATCATGCTGCAATTGTATATACTCTTGATAATCTTAAGGGCATTATCCCTACCCTTTTTCACCACAAGATTAATAAGGATCCTGATGCTAAACCCGTCGTTGATCATCAGCGCCGCTTGAATCCAAAAATGAAGGATGTGCTAGGAACAAAAATATTAAAGCTTCTGGAGGTAGGTATAACCTATCACATAGCTGATAGTAGATGGGTAAGTCTAGTTTATTATGTCCTTAAAAAAGGAGGTGTTACTCTAGTACCTAATGATAAAAACGAACTTAACACGCAAAGACTAGTAACTGGTTATAGGATGGTAATTAACTTCCTAAAATTAAATAAAGCTACCAGGAAAGACCATTATCCTTTACCTTTTATTGATCATATGTTAGAAATCTATACTTATACTAATTATGGACTCTCTAAAAATTCCTAGGTTAATTAGAAAATAGGAGCCGTTTATCTTGTGGGACCGGATTATTACGGTGTAGATTAATTGACGCAATGTTTTTTCTAGGGAACTCACATAAGCTTTTTACGGTTGGACTCTATGGCCTGCACGATTCAATCGTGGGAAAACACACCCTTTCACGGTGGGATTCTCCTTTGTCTATCCACATTCACCAAATATAATTTAACCATTTGACCTATATAATCGAGCTAACCCTGTGGTTTTCATTATTTTATTGAAAAAAATAAGAACCAATCTACATAAAAAACCCTGTCCATGGCACTTCACAAAAAATTATCCATGGCACACATGAGGTCGGATTCAATCTGCTACGTAAAAGAACAGCATGCATCGTCGAGCGACCCAGCAACAATCTCTCTCCGTTGCCGCCTTGCCTCGCCTCTCCATGTGTCTGTCTTGATCCCCTTATACTATCCACATCGTAGGATTTATATCATGGTACAACTCCAATTAATCGAGTATCTCTGTCTTCCAATCTTCGGCCTTTTCATAGCATGACTACTTCCAGATATGCGACTAACAAATTCAAGAGCAGGACTTTCAGATTTGGCCGTGTGCCCCTAGCGCCTTCAGCAGGATGGTAGGTAAGCACAAATCAATAGCTACAACTACTTAGAGATTATGACCTAATGGATTCTAGTCGCCTCTTAAATCCTCACTGACCATTCGATCCTAACTTTGAGGTCTCCCTGTACGTCTAATTTCGATGCAGACATATCATCAGCTTCCGTTGATCTTCAGAATTATGTGTCATCTATAGCCGCCGCATAATGGAAATCCATGGCTGCCCGAAATCACATGGCGCCGGCAACAACGGTGGTCTGTCTTCCCCGGGGAAATGAACAAAGGGCCAATGACCACATGGCGCCCGCAACGACGGTGGTCTCTGTGGACTGCTTCCGAGCGCAAGGAAGGAAATAGAAGTGTTGCTTCCGGCCATGACGAAGGTCTCCTCACGCTGTTGCCTTATCACTATGGGTGGCGCAACCCAATGAAAAATATGATATATTTTATCTATTCGGTCAGAAGGGAGATGAAACATACCATGCCAAGCAGGTAGCCAGTTGTGATTTGTGAGGAGTTAGTGAAAAATAAACTAGAAATTTTGCATTTGTTTTCTTAGAGAAGATTTTGCATAAGTACGTAAACTGATATGAAGAGTTGTATTTATTTACTTAAAGCAGCTGCAGGGTACAATAAGTACATAATTTGATATTGAAGAGCTGGATTAGCATCATGTAATGCAAGATGCAGCACTGAGGTATCGAATAGAGTTGCCGAGGCACTGGATCCTTGGACGCGCATTTTAACAACATAGATGTTTAGTAGTATTTGGTGTTCGGGGACAATGGTAGCAAGTACTCAGTTTTGGATTTGCTTTGGACTAATCGGGGTATCTGTTTTATAAATAATTTTGTTGCCCACAAACGCAAGTGATTTTTTGACCTGTCAAGCAAGTAAATGTTTGGGTAAATGTTATACTGTCTCCTTAAATAGCCTCTATATGTGTAACTAGGTTGTTGATAATATATAGATTACATGCCTAGGGGTATGGTTTTGTCATTTGGGAAACCTATATGTACCACAGGTTATCACAAGCTGTGATTGGCTGAAGAAATGGTCATTTTAATATTCTTATAGAAGTTATTTGGTAAAGTATGAGCCCAAAATGATGGATGTGCTTAAAGTGAGTGTTTTTTCTTCAATTATCATAACCTTCCATACCCAAGTATGACTTTGTGTACCTCCTCTATATGAATACAGGGTACCCTCCAGATACGAAAGTCTGAAAAGATTTGACAAGTACGCTACTTTGTTTTCCATCATCAATTTGCGAGAAAAATATGCATATAATTTAGCAGCAAAAACACGAGAATTTTTTATATATGGGACTTGCCATTTTTTGCCATTTCTATAAAAATATCATTATGTCCTCTCGGTGCATTCAATATATGTGGTTGACTCATATCCTAGAAAAAATATATAGATTATGACGGAGAATTGGATTCGCTACTATATCAACACGGTCAGGCATGGTATTTTAATAAGTTATGTTGGCATGTGCTAAATCATGTGTGCAGACACGGCAACACTTCATTAATTAGGTATACACAAATGTTTTTACAACATCTCACATGGCTTTACTTTAGACTATCAAGTGCTATGTGCGATTAGCTATGGACAACTATCCTTAAAACCGCAACGACAAGTCAATGATTTTCTGTAATTGTATTCCATAAAATAGTAGCATCATGTCATGATTTTTAGAACATACTTAGTTTAATAGAAGTCAAGGGAAAATGTAAAATCTAATCCTGATTGATTTGTTCTCATCTCCTTAGACTTTTCTAGATGCATAATTGCATCCTTGCAAGATGGCAGATGCCTCATATGATATATCATTGATCTACTCTGATTTTTAATGTAGCATGATGTTTGTTATATTATCTTCTAATAGAAAGCGCGGTTAAACATTACAAGTGATTGAAAGACAATATTTGGCTTTCAGCTCTGTCTCTAAAGTGTTGTGCTACTACAAAAATCAAAGTTTAATAATATCATATTGAATACAATATTTTTTGTATTAAATAAACTATGTGTAGTAACTAGAAAAATGATATATTTGATAGTTAGAGGATACATTTATAAATTTTTGTTAAATAAAACTACCAGGTTAACCAGTAGTTGGCATTCTGTGTTAACTATAAGTAAGTGGTTTTCAATTAATACATACCGTTTATTGGCTAGACCGTGCGAATGCACGGGTTGACGACTAGTATTATCTAAGCATACACACTTTTGTTTCCTTGATGGATGCTCTTGTTTCTCTCAAATACCCATGTCACAAGAAGATCAAGAAAAAAGCTACTTTTACTTGTAATTTTGGAACTTATGCTTACATACATATGCCTTTTGGTTTATGTAATCCATCTACTACTTTTTAAAGATGTATAACTACTATATTCTTTGATTTCTGTGAGAAAATTGTTGAGATTTTCATGGATGATTTTTTCCATTTAGAAAATTTATTTTGATGATTGCTTTAGCAATCTTGACAAAGTTTTGCAGAGATGTGAAGAGACCAATTTTGTTTTAAATTGGGAGAAATACCACTTTATGGTGAATTAAGTTATAGTCCTTGGTCATAAAATTTTCTGAAAGAGGCTTAGAGGTAGATAAAGCTAAAGTTGATGCAATTGAGAAAATGTCACGTCCTAAATATATAAAAGGTATAAGAAGTTTCCTTAGGCATGCTAGTCTCTATAGAAGGTTTATTAAAGATTTCTCTAGAATTTATAAGCTTCTTACAAATCTCCTACAAAAAGATGTTACATTTGTTTTTTATGATGATTGTGTAGAAACCTTTGAAATACTTAAGAAATTTCTAATAACTGCACCTATTGTCCAATTACCACACTAGAACCTACCCTTTCAGAGAATGTGTGATGCTAGTGATTATGTTGTTTTTGCTATAGGTCAAACAATTGATAAGAAGTTAAATGTTATTCACTATGCTAGCATGACCTTAGACGCATCCCAATGAAATTATGTAACAATTGAGAAAGAGTTTTAGCAGTCGTGTTTACTTGTGATAAGTTTAGACCTTATATTGTTGATTCTAAAGTTATTATTCACACAAATCATGTTCATAATAAATATTTGATGAACAAGAAAGATACCAATACTAGACTAATTAGGTGGTTTATTTTACTACAAGAGTTTGATTTGCATATCATTGACAAAAAAGGAGTTGATAATCCTATAGCGGACAATCTATCCGGGATGGAAAACATTAATGACAACCCAATACCTATCACTCATAGTTTTCATGGTGAGCAATTAAATGTTATAAATGCATCTACTTCTCATGCTAACCCTTGGTATGCAAATTCTGCTAATTTCATTTTTGCAAAATATATACCACCTAGTTATACCTATCAACAAAAGAAAATGTTTTCTTCCATTCAGGACATTAATTTTGGGATGGCCCGCATTTATATAAAGTGTTGGGGAATGTAGTAATTTCAAAAAAAAACCTACGCCATACAAGCATCTATCTATGGACAAAACCAGCAACGAGCAAAGGGGTAGAGCATCTTCATACCTTTGAAGATCGCTAAGCGGAAGCGTTGCTAGAACGAGGTTGATGGAGTCGTACTCACAGCGATTCAGGTCGCTGTGGATTCCGATCTATGCACCGAACGGCAGCGCCTCCGCGTTGAACACACGTGCAGCCCAGTGACGTCTCCAACGCCTTGATCCAGCAAGGAGGGAGGAGAGGTTTAGGGAGAGCTCCGGCAGCATGACGGCGTGGTGACGGTGGAGCTGCGTGGTAACTCCGACAGGGCTTCGCCAAGCTATGCGGAGGACGAGGAGGAGGAAGAATAGGGTTGCGCCTTGGAGGGAGGAGAAGTTGTATGCAACCCTCCCAAAACCATGGGTATATATAGGAGGGAGGGAAAGGGGCCAACCACCCTAGGCTTTCCCCTAGGTGGTGCGGCTGCCCCTCAGATGGGAGCCAAGGGGTAGCGGCTAGGAGAGGTGCGGTAGCCCTAGGGGTACCTTGCCACCCAAGGCAAGCCC
This sequence comes from Hordeum vulgare subsp. vulgare, assembly GCF_904849725.1. Taxonomy (NCBI): domain Eukaryota; kingdom Viridiplantae; phylum Streptophyta; class Magnoliopsida; order Poales; family Poaceae; genus Hordeum; species Hordeum vulgare. The sequence goes on along the minus strand of NC_058521.1, from coordinate 472,271,773 downwards.
CCACGCCCTAGGGTTTTGGCCCACCCTTCCCCCTTGCACCTTGGGCTGGGTGGTGGTGGCGCACCAACCCACATTGGGTTGGTTCCTACCCGCCTTTTGGCCCAAATACCCTTTCATGGCTGTAGGCCTTTCCCGGTGGACCTCAAAACCCTTCCGATGGTCCCGGTACGTTACCCATGTCACCCGAAACTATTCTGGTGACCAAAACCTCACTTCCTATATATCAATCTTTACCTCCGGACCATTCCAGAACTCCTCGTGATGTCCCGGATCTCATCCGGGACTCCGAACAACCTTCGGTAACCACGTATACCATTTCCATATAACCCTAGCGTCATCGAACCTTAACTATGTAGACCCTACGGGTTCGGGACACATGTAGACATGACCGAGACATCTCTCCGGTCAATAACCAACAGCGGGGTCTGGATATCCATGTTGGTTCCCACATGTTCCACGATGATCTCATCGGATGAACCACGATGACAAGGATTCTATAAATCCTGTATGCAATTCCCTTTGTCTACCAGTATGATACTACTTGTCCGAGATTCGATCGTCAGTATCCCCATACCTTGTTCAACCTCGTTACCGGCAAGTCTCTTTACTCATTCCGTAACACATCATCCCGTGGCTAACTCCTTAGTCACACTGAGTTCAACATGATGATGAATTACCGAGTGGGCCCAGAGATACCTCTCCGTCACACGGATTGACAACTGCCAGTCTTGATTTGTACAACCCAACAGACACTTTCGGAGATACCCGTAGTGCACCTTTATCATCACCCAGTTACATTGTAACATTTGATACACCCAAAGCACTCCTACGGTATCCGGGAGTTGCACAATCTCATGGTCTAAGGAAATGATACTTGACATTAGAAAAGCTTTAGCACACGAACAACACGGTCTAGTGATATGCTTAGGATTGGGTCTTGTCCATCACATCATTCCCCAATGATGTGATCCCGTTATCAATGACATCCAATGTCCATGATCAGGAAACCATGATCATCTATTGATCAACGAGCTAGTCAACTAGAGGCTCACTAGGGACACATTGTGATCTATATATTCACATATGTATTATGGTTTCCGGTTAATACAATTATAGCATGAATAATAGACAATTATCACGAACTAGGAAATATAATAATAACCATTTTATTATTGCCTCTAGGGCATATTTCCAACAGTCTCCTACTTGCACTATAGTCGATAATCTAGTTGCATTGTGATGAACCGAACACCCATAGAGTTCTGGTGCTGATTTTGTTTCGCTCGTGGAAGATGTTTAGTCAATGGGTCTGCGACATTCAGATCTGTGTGTACTTTATAAATATCTATATCTCCATCCTGGATGTATCCACGTATGGAGTTGAAGCGGCGCTTGATGTTCTTGGTCTTCTTGTGAAACCTAGGCTCCTTTGCGATGGCAATAGCTCTAGTGTTGTCACAGAACGGAGTCATCGGTCCCGACGCACTTGGAATCACTCCTAGGTCGGTGATGAACTCCTTCATCTAGACTCCTTCATGTGCTACTTCCGAAGCAGCTATGTACTCCACTTCACATATAGATGACGCCACGACGCTTTGCTTGCAACTGCACCAGCTAACTACCCCATTATTCAAAATATATACGTATCCGGTTTGTGACTTGGAGTCATCCGGATCTGTGTCGAAGCTAGCATCAACGTAACCCTTTACGACAAGCTCTTCGACACCTCCATAAAGGAGAAACATATATTTAGTCCTTTTCAGGTACTTAAAGATGTTCTTGACCGTTGTTCAGTGATCCACTCCTCGATCACTCTGGTACCTCCCTACCAAACTTATGGCAAGGTTCACATTAGGACTGGTACACAGCATGGCATACATGATAGAGCCTATGGCTGAAGCTTAGGGGATGGTACTCATCTTTTCTCTATCTTCCGTCATGGTCGGTCGTTGAGTCGCACTCAACCTCACACCTTGTAATACAGGCAAGAACCCCTTCTTAGCCTTCTCCATATTGAACTTCAATTTCTTCTCAAGGTATGTGCTTTGTGAAAGACCAAAGAGGTGTCTCGATCTATCTCTATAGATCTTGATGTCTAATATGTAAGCAGCTTATCCAAGGTCCTTCATTGAAAAACTCTTATTCAAATAGGGCTTTACACTTTCCAATAGTTCTATATCATTTCCCATCAACAATATGTCATCCACATATAATATGAGAAATGCTACAGAGCTCCCACTCACTTTCTTGTAAATACATGCTTCTCCATAAGTCTATACAAACCCAAACACTTTGATCACCTCATCAAAGCGAATGTTCCAACTCCGAGATGCTTGCACTAACCCATAGATGGAGCACTGGAGCTTGCATAACTTGTTAGCATTGCTAGGATCGACAAAACCTTCCGGCTGTATCATATACACTTCTTCTTTAAGAAAGCCGTTCAGGAATGTTGTTTTGACGTCCATTTGCTAGATTTCATAATCATAGAATGCTGCAATTGCTAACATGATTCGGACCGACTTCAGCATCTCTACGGGTGAGAAGGTCTCATCGTAGTCAACCCCTTAAACTTTTCGATAACCCTTAGCGACAAGTCGAGCTTTATAGATGGTCACATTATCATCCGCATCAGTCTTCTTCTGGAAGATCCTTTTATTTTCTATGGCTCGCCGATCATCGGGCAAGTCCACCAAAGTCCATACTTTTTTCTCATACATGGATCCTATCTCGGATTTCATGGCCTAAAGCCATTTGTTGGAATTCGGGCCCGCCATTGCTTCTTCATAGTTCAAAGTTTCCCTGTAGTCCAACAACATGATTTCCATGACAGGGTTGTCGTACCACTCTCGTGCGGAACGTACCCTTGTCAACCTTTGAGATTCAATAGCAACTTGATCCGGAGTGGCATGATCATCATCATTAACTTCTTCTCTTCCCGGTACAGGCGCTTTAGAAAACATTTTCTTGCGCTGCGCTACTCTCCGGTTCGAGAGTAGGTAGAATTACCTCATCAAGTTCTATTTTCCTCCCACTTACTTCTTTCGAGAGAAATTCTTTCTGTAGAAAGGATCCGTTCATAGCAACAAAGATCTTTCCTTCGAATCTAAGATAGAAGATGTACGCAATAGTTTCCTTAGGGTATCCTATGAAGACGCATTTTTCTGCTTTGGGTTCGAGCTTCTCTGGTTGAAGTTTCTTCACATAAGCATCGTAACCCCAAACTTTAAGAAACAACAGCTTAGGTTTCTCGCCAAACCATAATTCATACGGTGTCGTCTCAATGGATTTAGACGGTGCCCTATTTAAAGTGAATGCGGTAGTTTCCAATACATAGCCCCAAAATGATAGCGGTAAATCGGTAAGAGACAACATAGATCGCACCATATCCAATGACGTGTGATTACGATGTTCAGACACACCGTTACGCTACAGTGTGCCAGGCGGCATGAGTTGTGAAAAAATTCCACATTTCCTTAAGTCTGTGCCAAACTCGTGACTCAAATGTTCTCGTCCACGATTAGATGGTAGAAACTTTATTTTCTTGTCACATTGATTCTCCACCTCACTTTGAAATTCCTTGAACTTTTCAAAGGTTTCAGACTTGTGCTTCATTAAGTAGAGATACTCATATCTACTCAAATCATCAGTGATGGTGAGAACATAATGATAGCCTCCGCAAGCTTCAACGCTCATTGGATCGCATACATCGGTATGCATTATTTCCAACAAGTTGGTTGCACGCTCCATTATTTCAGAGAACGGTGTCTTGGTCATCTTTCCCATGAGGCACGGCTCGCATGTGTCAAATGATTCAAAATCAAGACACTCCAAAAGTCCATCAGTGTGGAGTTTCTTCATGCGCTTTACGCTGATATGACCAAGACGGCAGTGCCACAAGTATGTGGGACTATCATTATCAACCTTACATATTTTGGTACTCAAAATATGAATATGTGTATCATCATGATCGAGATTCATCAGGAATCAACCATTTACCAGCGGGGCATGACCATAAAACATACCACTCATATAAATAGAACAACCATTATTCTCATATTTAAATGAGGAGCCATCTTGCATCAAGCGAGATCCCGATACAATGTTCATGCTTAAGGCTTGTACTAAATAGCAATTATTAAGGTTTATAACTAATCCTGAAGGTAGATGTAGAGGTAGTGTGCCGACGGTGATCACATCGACCTTGGAACCATTCCCGATGCACATCGTCACCTCGTCCTTAGCCAGCCTACGCTTGTTCTGCAGTTCCTGCTTAGAGTTGCAAATGTGAGCAACAACACCGGTATGAAATACCCAGGAGCTACTATGAGCGCTGGTAAGGTACACATCCATAACAAGTATATCACATATACCTTTGACGTTGCCGGCCTTCTTGTCGGCTAAGTACTTGGGGCAATTCCGCTTCTAGTGACCCGTTCCCTTGCAGTAATAACACTCAGTCTCAGGCTTGGGTCCTTTCTTCTTCTTCCCAGCAACTTCTTACCAGGTGCAGCAACTACTTTGCCATCTTTCTTGAAGCTCTTCTTACCCTTGCCCTTCTTGAAACTGGTGGTCTTATTGACCATCAACACTTGATGCTCTTTATTGATTCCTACCTCCGCAAATTTCAGCATTGAGTACTGTTGGAATTATGCCCTAGAGGTAATAATAAATATAGTTATTGTTATAATTCCTGTATAGAGATAATCGTTTATTATCCATGCTATAATTGTATTGAATGAAGACTCATTTACATTGTGGATACATAGATAAAACACCGTCCCTAGCAAGCCTCTAGTTGGCTAGCCAGTTGATCGAAGATAGTCAGTGTCTTCTGATTATGAACAAGGTGTTGTTGCTTGATAACTGGATCACGTCATTAGGAGAATCACGTGATGGACTAGACCCAAACTAATAGACGTAGCATGTTGATCGTGTCATTTTGTTGCTACTGTTTTCTGCGTGTCAAGTATTTATTCCTATGACCATGAGATCATATAACTCACTGACACCGGAGGAATACTTTGTGTGTATCAAACGTCGCAACATAACTGGGTGACTATAAAGATGCTCTACAGGTATCTCCGAAGGTGTTAGTTGAGTTAGTATGGATCAAAACTGGGATTTGTCACTCCGTGTGACGGAGAGGTATCTCGGGGCCCACTCGGTAATACAACATCACACACAAGCCTTGCAAGCAATGTAACTTAGTGTAAGTTGCGGGATCTGGTATTACGGAACGAGTAAAGAGACTTTCCGGTAAACGAGATTGAAATAGGTATGCGGATACTGACGATCGAATCTCGGGCAAGTAACATACCGAAGGACAAAGGGAATGACATACGGGATTATATGAATCCTTGACACTGAGGTTCAAACGATAAGATCTTCGTAGAATATGTAGGATCCAATATGGGCATCCAGGTCCCGCTATTGGATATTGACCGAGGAGTCTCTCGGGTCATGTCTACATAGTTCTCAAACCCGCAGGGTCTGCACACTTAAGGTTCGACGTTGTTTTATGCGTATTTGAGTTATATGGTTGGTTACCGAATGTTGTTCGGAGTCCCGGATGAGATCACGGACGTTACGAGGCTTTCCGTAATGGTCCGGAAACGAAGATTGATATATAGGATGACCTCATTTGATTACCGGAAGGTTTTCGGAGTTACCGGGAATGTACCGGGAATGACGAATGGGTTCCGGGAGTTCACCGGGGGGGCAACCCACCCCGGGGAAGCCCATAGGCCTTGGGGGAGACACACCAGCCCTTAGTGGGCTGGTGGGACAGCCCACAAGTGCCCTATGCGCCAAGGAGAAGAAAATCAAGAGAGAAAGATAAAAAAAGGAGGAGGTGGGAAGGAAGGGGGACTCCCTCCCACCAAACCTAGTCCAACTCGGTTTGGGGGGGGAGTCCTCCCCCTTGGACTCGGCATACCCCCTTGGGGCTCCTTGAGCCCCAAGGCAAGGTCCCCTCCCTCCCACCTATATATACGGAGGTTTTAGGGCTGATTTGAGACGACTTTTCCACGGCTGCCCGACCACATACCTCCACGGTTTTTCCTCTAGATCGCGTTTCTGCGGAGCTCGGGCGGAGCCCTGCTGAGACAAGGTCATCACCAACCTCCGGAGCGCCGTCACGCTGCCGGAGAACTCTTCTACCTCTCCGTCTCTCTTGTTGGATCAAGAAGGCCGAGATCATGGTCGAGCTGTACGTGTGCTGAACACGGAGGTGCCGTCCGTTCGGTACTAGATCGTGGGACTGATCGCGGGATTGTTCTCGGGGCGGATCGAGGGACGTGAGGACGTTCCACTACATCAACCGCGTTCTCTAACACTTCTGTCGTACGATCTACAAGGGTACGTAGATCACTCATCCCCTCTCGTAGATGGACATCACCATGATAGGTCTTCGTGCGCGTAGGAAAATATTTGTTTCCCATGCGACGTTCCCCAACAGTGGCATCATGAGCTAGGTTCATGCGTAGATGTCTTCTCGAGTAGAACACAAAAGTTTTTGTGGGCGGTGATGTGCGTTTTGCTGCCCTCCTTAGTCTTTTCTTGATTCCGCGGTATTGTTGGATTGAAGCGGCTTGGACCGACATTACTCGTACGCTTACGAGAGACTGGTTTCATCGTTACGAGTGACCCCCTTTTGCTCAAAGATGACTGGCAAGTGTCGGTTTCTCCAACTTTAGTTGAATCGGATTTGACCGAGGAGGTCCTTGGATGAGGTTAAATAGCAACTCATATATCTCCGTTGTGGTGTTTGCGTAAGTAAGATGCGATCCTACTAGATACCCATGGTCACCACGTAAAACATGCAACAACAAAATTAGAGGACGTCTAACTTGTTTTTGCAGGGTATGATTGTGATGTGATATGGCCAACGATGTGATGTGATATATTGGATGTATGATATGATCATGTTGTAATAGAAATATCGACTTGCACGTCGATGGTACGGCAACCGGCAGGAGCCATAGGGTTGTCTTTATACTAACGTTTGTGCTTGCAGATGCGTTTACTATTTTGCTAGGATGTAGCTTTAGTAGTAATAGCATGAGTAGCATGACAACCCCGATGGAAACACGTTGATGGATGATCATGGTGTGGCGCCGGTGACAAGAAGATCGTGCCGGTGCTTTGGTGATGGAGATCAAGAAGCACGTGATGATGGCCATATCATGTCACTTATGAATTGCATGTGATGTTAATCCTTTTATGCACCTTGTTTTGCTTAGGACGACGGTAGCATTATGAGGTGATCTCTCACTGAAATTTCAAGACGAAATTGTGTTCTCCCCGACTGTGCACCGTTGCTACAGTTCGTCGTTTCGAGACACCACGTGATGATCGGGTGTGATAGACTCAACGCTCACATACAACGGGTGCAAAACAGTTGCGCACGCAAAACACTCGGGTTAAGCTTGACGAGCCTAGCATGTGCAGACATGGCCTCGGAACACATGAGACCGGAAGGTCGATCATGAATCATATAGTTGGGATAGTGTAAGTGGATCATGAACCACTCAAATGACTAGAGAGATGTACTTTTTGAGTGGGATTTTAGCATATAATTTGATTAAGTTGAACTCTAATTATCTTGAACATAGTCTAAGTCCACTTTGAATATATTTGTGTTGTAGATCATGGCTCACGCGACAGTCATCCTGAATTTTAAATACGTTCCTAGAGAAAGCTAAATTGAAAGATGATGGAAGCAACTTTGTAGACTGGGCTCGTAATCTTAAGCTAATCTTACAAGCTGGGAAGAAGGATTATGTCCTTAATGCTGCGCTAGGAGATGAACCTCCCGCTACGGCTGATCAGGATGTTAAGAACGCTTGGTTAGCACGTAAGGAGGACTACTCAATAGTTCAATGTGCAGTCTTGTATGGCTTAGAACCGGGACTTCAACGTCGCTTTGAGCGTCATGGAGCATTTGAGATGTTCCAGGAGTTGGAGTTTATCTTTCAGAAGAACGCCCGGATCGAGAGGTATGAGACCTCCGATAAATTCTATGCTTGCAAGATGGAGGAAAACTCGTCTGTCAGTGAACATGTGCTCAAAATGTCTGGGTACTCAAACCGTCTAGCTGAGCTGGGGATTGAACTCCCGCAAGAAGCTATCACTGACAGAATCCTTCAATCACTGCCGCCAAGCTACAAAGGCTTTGTGTTGAACTACAACATGCAAGGGATGAACAAGTCTCCCGGCGAGTTGTTTGCGATGTTGAAAGTCGCAGAGTCTGAACTCCGTAAAGAGCATCAAGTGTTGATGGTGAATAAGACCACTAGTTTCAAGAGAAACGGCAAAGGCAAGAAGGGCAATTCGAAGAAGAGCGGCAAGCCTGTTGCCAATCCGCCGAAGAAACCCAAAGCTGGACCTAAGCCTGAAACGGAGTGCTACTATTGCAAGGGTATGGATCACTAGAAGCGCAATTGCCCCAAGTATCTGGCAGATAAGAATGCGGGCAAAGAAAAATCAGGTATATTTGATATACATGTTATTAATGTGTACTTAACCGGCTCTCGTAGTAGTGCCTGGGTATTCGATACCGGTTCTGTTGCTCATATTTGCAACTCAAAACAGGAACTGCGGAATAGACGAAGGCTGGCGAAAGATGAAGTGATGATGCGCGTAGGAAATGGTTCCAAGGTTGATGCAATCGTCGTCGGCACAGTATCACTTCAGCTACCATCAGGATTAGTGATGAACTTAAATCATTGTTATTTAGTGCCTGCGTTGAGCATGAACATTATATCTGGATCTTGTTTATTGCGAGACGGTTACTCTTTTAAGTCAGAGAATAATGGTTGTTCTATTTCTATGAGTAACATCTTTTATGGTCATGCACCGAATGTGAGAGGATTGTTCATATTGAATCTTGATAGCGATACGCATATACATAACATTGAGACCAAAAGAGTTAGAGTAAACAATGATAGCGCCATATTTTTGTGGCACTGCTGCTTGGGTCATATTGGTGTAAAGCGCATGAAGAAACTCCATGCTGATGGACTTTTGGAGTCACTTGACTTTGATTCACTTGACACGTGCGAACCATGCCTCATGGGCAAGATGACTAAGACTCCGTTCTCCGGAACAATGGAGCGTGCAAGTGACTTATTGGAAATCATACATACCGATGTGTGTGGTCCGATGAGCATGGAGGCACGCGGCGGATATCGTTATTTTCTCACCTTCACTGACGATTTGAGTAGGTATGGCTATGTCTACTTGATGAAGCACAAGTCTGAAACATTTGAAAAGTTCAAGCAATTTCAGAGTGAAGTGGAAAATCATCGTAACAAGAAGATCAAGTTCCTCGGGTCATGTCTACATAGTTCTCGAACCCGCAGGGTCTGCACACTTAAGGTTCGACGTTGTTTTATGCGTATTTGAGTTATATAGTTGGTTACCGAATGTTGTTCGGAGTCCCGGATGAGATCACGGACGTTATGAGGGTTTCCGGAATGGTCCGGAAACGAAGATTGATATATAGGATGACCTCATTTGATTACCGGAAGGTTTTCGGAGTTACCGGGAATGTACCGGGAATGACGAATGGGTTCCGGGAGTTCACCGGGGGGGGCAACCCACCCTGGGGAAGCCCATAGGCCTTGGGGGAGACACACCAGCCCTTAGTGGGCTGGTGGGACAGCCCACAAGTGCCCTATGCGCCAAGGAGAAGAAAATCAAGAGAGAAAGAAAAAAAAAGGAGGAGGTGGGAAGGAAGGGGGACTCCCTCCCACCAAACCTAGTCCAACTCGGTTTGGGGGGGGGAGAGTCCTCCCCCTTGGGCTCGGCCGACCCCCTTGGGGATCCTTGAGCCCCAAGGCAAGGTCCCCTCCCTCCCACCTATATATACGGAGGTTGTAGGGCTGATTTGAGACGACTTTTCCACGGCTGCCCGACCACATACCTCCACGGTTTTTCCTCTAGATCGCGTTTCTGCGGAGCTCGGGCGGAGCCCTGCTGAGACAAGGTCATCACCAACCTCCGAAGCGCTGTCACGCTGCCGGAGAACTCTTCTACCTCTCCGTCTCTCTTGCTGGATCAAGAAGGCCGAGATCATCGTCGAGCTGTACGTGTGCTGAACACGGAGGTGCCGTCCGTTCGGAACTAGATCGTGGGACTGATCGCGGGATTGTTCGCGGGGCGGATCGAGGGACGTGAGGACGTTCCACTACATCAACTGCGTTCTCTAACGCTTCTGCTGTACGATCTACAAGGGTACATAGATCACTCATCCCCTCTCGTAGATGGACATCACCATGATAGGTCTTCGTGCGCGTAGGAAAATTTTTGTTTCCCATGCGATGTTCCCCAACAAATACAACTCAGGAATAGTATTTTCCATCCCTTGCATGTTGTAATTCATCACAAATCCTTTATAGCTAGGTGGAAGCGACTGGAGGATTCTGTCAATGACCGCACCATCCGGAAGTTCAACTCCCAGCTAAGTCAAGCGGTTGTGCAACCCAGACATTCTGAGTATGTGCTCGCTGACAGAACCATTCTCCTCCATCTTACAGCTAAAGAACTTGTCGGGAACTTCATATCTCTCAACCCGGGCATGAGCTTGAAAAACAAGTTTTAGCTCCTCGAACATCTCATATGCTCCGTGATGCTCAAAACGCCTTTGGAGCCCCGGTTCTAAACTGTAAAGCATGCAGCACTGAACTAGAGAGTAGTCATCACACTATGGCTGCCAGGTGTTCCTAACATCCTGGTCTGCCACGGGAACGGGAGGATCACCTAGCGATGCAGTAAGGACATATGCCTTCTTGGCAGCATTGAGTATGAGCTTTAAGTTATGAGCCCAATCCGCATAGTTGCTCCCATCATCTTTCAGCTTGGTTTTCTCTAGGAACGCGTTGAAGTTGAATGAGACATTTGCGTTGGCCATTGGATCTACAATATTTGTAAAGACAATTTTAGACTAAGTTCATGATAATTAAGTTCATATAATCAAATTACTAACGAACTCCCACTTAGATCGACATCCCTCTAGTCATCCAAGTGTTACATGATCCACGTCGACTAGCCCGTGTCCGATCATCACATAAGACGGACTAGTTATCAATGGTGAGCATCTCCATGCTCATCGTATCAACCATATGACTCATGTTTGACCTTTTGGTCTCCCATATTCGAGGCCATGTCTGTACATGCTAGGCTCGTCGAGTCAACCTAAGTGTTCTGCGTGTGTAAATTGGCTTACAACCGTTGTATGCGAACATTAGAATCTATCACACCCGATCAACACATGGTGCTTCGAAACAACGAACCTTCGCAATGGTTCACACTTAGGGGAATACATATCTCGAAATTTTATGAGGGATCATCTTATCTTTGCTACCGTCATTCTAAGCAATAAGATGTAAAACATGATAAACATCACATGCAATCATATAGTGACATGATATGGCCAATATCATCTTGCTCCTTTGATCACCATCTTCGGGGCACCATGCTCACCATCTTCGGGGCACCATGATCATCATCTCACCGGCATGACACCATGATCTCCACCATTGTGTCTCGGTGAAGTCGTCATGCCAATCTATTACTTCTACTATTATAGCTAACGTTTAGCAATAAAGTAAAGTAAACACATGGTGTTGCATCTCATACAATAAATTAAGACAATTCCTATGGCTGCTGCCGGTTGTCATACCCATTGACATGCAAGTCGTGAATACTATTACAAGAACATGATCAATCTCATACATCACATATGTAGCATCACATCCTTTTGGCCATATCACATCACATAGCATACCCTGCAAAAACAAGTTACACATCCTCTAATTGTTGTTGCAAGTTTTACATGGGTAGTTAGGGTTTCTAGTAAGAACGTTTCTTACCTACGTGACAGCCACAACATTGATATGTCAATGCTATTTACCCTTCATAAGGACCCTCTTCATCGATTTCAATCAAACTAAAGTGGGAGAGACACACACCCACTAGCCACCTTATGAAACAAGTGCATGTCGGTCGGTGGAACCAGTCTGACGTAAGAGTACGTGTGAAGTCGGTCCGGGCCGCTTCATCCCATGATGTCGCCGAATCAAGATAAGACTAGTAACGGCAAGCAATTGACAAAATCAGCGCCCACAACTTTTGTGTTCTACTCGTACATAGAATCTACGCATAGAACCTTGGCTCGGATGCCAATGTTACCGGTGTCACCTGAAACTATTCCCGTGACCAATACCTCACTTCCTATATATCAATATTTACCTCCGGACCATTCCGGAACTCCTAGTGACATCCGGGATCTCATCCGGGACTCCACACAACCTTCGGTAACTGTCGTCGTTCTGGGAGTGGGGGTACCCAGACCTGCCTGCGTGCGGCCTAGGGCTGGCCCACTTCTCCAACACAAGATCGACTAGCACACCACTACCTTGAACAAGGCCCTCGCGAGGGACCAAGCCTCGCGAGGAAGAGCGGCATCAAGACCCACAAGGGGCCTTCTCAGGAACCCTCCGGAGCGGCGGAGATTTTGAGGCAAGGCCGGGCCTCAGGAGTCAACGGTGACGTCAAGGAAGGACAGGCGAGCAGCAGGTGGCCGGCCGGGGCAGTTTCTGTTGGGGAATGTAGCATGGGAAACAAAAAATTTCCTACGCGCACGAAGACATATCATGGTGATGTCCATCTACGAGAGGGAATGAGTGATCTACGTACCCTTGTAGACCGTACAGCAGAAGCGTTAGTGAACGCGGTTGATGTAGTGGAACGTCCTCACGTCCCTCGATCCGCCCCGCGAACAATCCCGCGATCAGTCCCACGATCTAGTACCGAATGGACGGCACCTCCGCGTTCAGCACACGTACAGCTCGACGATAATCTCGGCCTTCTTGATACAGCAAGAGAGACGGAGAGGTAGAAGAGTTCTCCGGCAGCGTGACGGCGCTCCGGAGGTTGGTGATGATCTCGTCTCAGCAGGGCTCCGCCCGAGCTCCGCAGAAACGCGATCTAGAGGAAAAACCGTGGAGGTCTGTGGTCGGGCTGCCGTGGAAAAGTCGTCTCAAATCAGACCTAAAACCTCCGTATATATAGGTGGGAGAGAGGGAACCTTGCCTTGGGGCTCAACGAGCCCCAAGGGGGTCGGCCGAGCCAAGGGGGGAAGGTCTCCCCCCCCAAACCGAGTTGGACTTGGTTTGGTGGGTGGGAGTCCTTCCTTCCCTTCCCACCTCCTCTTTTTTTTCTTTCTCTTTGATTTTTCTTCCAATGCGCATAGGGCCCTTTTGGGCTGTCCCACCAGCCCACTAAGGGTTGGTGCGCCACCCTCAAGGCCTATGGGCTTCCCCGGGGAGGGTTGCCCCCTCCCCCCCCCCCCCCCGGTGAACTCCCGGAACCCGTTCGTCATTCCCGGTACATTCCCGGTAACTCCAAAAACCTTCCGGTAATCAAATGAGGTCATCCTATATATCAATCTTCGTTTTCGGACCATTCCGGAAACCCTCGTGACGTCCGTGATCTCATCCGGGACTCCGAACAACATTCGGTAACCAACCATATAACTCAAATACGCATAAAACAACGTCGAACCTTAAGTGTGTAGACCCTGCGGGTTCGAGAACTATGTAGACATGACCCGAGAGACTCCTCTGTAAATATCCAATAGCGGGACCTGGATGCCCATATTGGATCCTACATATTCTACGAAGATCTTATCGTTTGAACCTCAGTGCCAAGGTTTCATATAATCCCGTATGTCATTCCCTTTGTCCTTCGGTATGTTACTTGCCCGAGATTCGATCGTCAGTATCCGCATACCTATTTCAATCTCGTTTACTGGCAAGTCTCTTTACTCGTTCCGTAATACAAGATCCCGCAACTTACACTAAGTCACATTGCTTGCAAGGCTTGTGTGTGATGTTGTATTACCGAGTGGGCCCCGAGATACCTCTCCGTCACACGGAGTGACAAACCCCAATCTTGATCCATACTAACTCAACTAACGCCTTCGGAGATACCTGTAGAGCATCTTTATAGTCACCCAGTTACGTTGCGACGTTTGATACACACAAAGTATTCCTCCGGTGTCAGTGAGTTATATGATCTCATGGTCAAAGGAACAAATACTTGACACGCAGAAAACAGTAGCAACAAAATGACACGATCAACATGCTACGTCTATTAGTTTGGGTCTAGTCCATCACGTGATTCTCCTAATGACGTGATCCAGTTAGCCAGCAACAACACCTTGTTCATAATCAGAAGACACTGACTATCTTTGATCAACTGGCTAGCCAACTAGAGGCTTGCTAGGGACAGTGTTTTGTCTATGTATCCACACATGTAAATGAATCTTCATTCAATACAATTATAGCATGGATAATAAACGATTATCTTGATACGGGAATTATAATAATAACTATATTTATTATTGCCTCTAGGGCATAATTCCAACAGTCTCCCACTTGCACTAGAGTCAATAATCTAGCCCTCACATCATCATGCGAATTACATTGTAATAAATCTAACACCCATACAGTTCTGGTGTTGATCATGCTTTGGCCGTGGAAGAGGTTTAGTCAGTGGGTCTGCTACATTCAGATCCGTGTGCACTTTGCATATATTTACGTCCTCTCCTTCGACGTAGTCGTGGATGAGGTTGAAGCGTCGTTTGATGTGCCTGGACTTCTTGTGAAACCGTGGTTCCTTTGCTAAGGCAATGGCACCCGTGTTGTCACAGAACAAGGTTATTGGATTCAGTGCGCTTGGCACCACTCCAAGATCTTTCATGAACTACTTCATCCAAACACCCTCCTTAGCTGTCTCCGAGGCAGCCATGTACTCCGCTTCACATGTAGAATCTGCTACGATGCTTTGCTTGGAACTGCACCAGCTTACCGCACCCCCAGTAAGAATAAATACGTATCCGGTTTGCGACTTAGAGTCGTCCGGATCTGTGTCAAAGCTTGCATCGACGTAACCTTTTACGGCGAGCTCTTCGTCACCTCCATACACGAGAAACATCTCCTTAGTCCTTTTCAGGTACTTCAGGATATTCTTGACTGCTGTCCAGTGATCCACTCCTGGATTACTCTAGAACCTACCTGCCATACTTATGGCCACGCTAACGTCCGTTCTAGTGCATAGCATTGCATACATGATAGAACCTATGGCTGAAGCATAGGGGACGGAGCGCATATGCTCTCTATCTTCATCAGTTGCTGGGCACTGAGTCTTACTCAATCTCGTACCTTGTAAAACTGGCAAGAACCCTTTCTTGGACTGTTCCATTTTGAACCTCTTCAAAACTTTATCAAGGTATGTGCTTTGTGAAAGTCCTATCAGGCGTTTTGATCTATCCCTATAGATCTTAATGCCTAGAATGTAAGCAGCTTCTCCTAGGTCCTTCATAGAGAAACTTTTATTCAAGTAATCCTTTATGCTCTCCAAAAACTCTACATTGTTTCCAATCAGCAATATGTCATCCACATATAATATTAGAAACGCCACAGAGCTCCCACTCACTTTCTTGTAAATACAAGATTCTCCAACCACTTGTATAAACCCAAATGCTTTGATCACCTCATCAAAGCATTTGTTCCAACTCCGAGATGCTTGCACCAGTCCATAAATGGATCGCTGGAGCTTGCACACCTTGTTAGCATTCTTAGGATCGACAAAACCTTCGGGTTGCATCATATACAATTCTTCCTTAAGGAAATCATTAAGGAACGCCGTTTTGACATCCATCTGCCAGATTTCATAATCAAAAAATGCAGCTATTGCTAACATGATTCTGACAGACTTAAGCATCGCTACGGGTAAGAATGACTCATCATAGTCAACTCCTTGAACAAGTGAAAAACCCTTTGCCACAAGTCGAGCTTTATAAACGGTCACATTGCCGTCAGCGTCCGTCTTCCTCTTAAAGATCCATTTGTTCTGAATAGCCATGCCACCCTCAGGCAGTACCTCCAAAGTCCACACTTTGTTCTCATACATGGATCCTATCTCGGACTTCATGGCTTCTTGCCATTTGTTGGAATCTGGGCCCACCATTGCTTCTTCATAATTTGCAGGTTCATTGTTGTCCAACAACATGATTGACAAGACGGGATTACCGTACCACTCTGGAGCAGCATGTGGTCTTGTCGACCTGCGTGGTTCGACAGAAACTTGAACTGGAGTTTCATGATCATCATCATTAACTTCCTCCTCAACCGGCGTCACAACGACAGAGGTTTCCCCTTGCCCTGCGCCACCATTCAGAGGGATGAGAGGTTCGACAACCTCGTCAAGTTCTATCTTCCTCCCACTCAATTCTCTCGAGAGAAACTCCTTCTCGAGAAAAGCTCTGGCTTTAGCAACAAACACTTTGCCCTCGGATTTGAGATAGAAGGTGTACCCAACTGTCTCTTTTGGGTAACCTATGAAGACGCACTTTTCCACTTTGGGTTCCAGCTTTTCAGGCTGAAGCTTTTTGACATAAGCATCACATCCCCAAACTTTAAGAAACGACAACTTTGGCCTTTTGCCATACCACAGTTCGTATGGTGTCGTCTCAACGGATTTTGATGGTGCCCTATTTAAAGTGAATGCAGCTGTTTCTAATGCATAACCCCAAAACGATAACGGCAAATCGGTTAGAGACATCATAGATCGCACCATCTCTAATAAAATACGATTACGACATTCGGACACACCATTACGTTGTGGTGTTCAAGGCGGTGTCAACTGTGAAACAATTCCACATTGTCTTAAGTGAGCACCAAACTCGAAACTCAGATATTCACCCCCACGATCAGACCGTAGGAACTTGATCTTCTTGTTACGATGATTTTCAACTTCACTCTGAAATTGCTTGAACTTTTCAAATGTTTCAGACTTGTGCTTCATCAAGTAGACATAACCATATCTACTCAAATCGTTAGTGAAGGTGAGAAAATAACGATATCTGCCGCGTGCCTCCACGCTCATCGGAGCACACACATCGGTATGTATGATTTCCAACAAGTCACTTGCACGCTCCATTGTTCCGGAGAACGGAGTCTTAGTCATCTTGCCCATGACGCATGGTTCGCACGTGTCAAGTGAATCAAAGTCAAGTGACTCCAAAGGTCCATCAGCATGGAGTTTCTTCATGCGCTTTACACCAATATGACCTAAGCGGCAGTGCCACAAAAATATGGCGCTATCATTGTTAACTCTAACTCTTTTGGTCTCAATGTTATGTATGTGTGTATCGCTATCAAGATTCAATATGAACAATCCTCTCACATTGGGTGCATGACCATAAAAGATGTTACTCATAGAAATAGAACAACCATTATTCTCTGACTTAAAAGAGTAACCATCTCGCAATAAACAACCAGATATAATGTTCATGCTCAACGCAGGCACTAAGTAACAATGATTTAAGTTCATCACTAATCCTGATGGTAGCTGAAGTGATACTGTGCCGACGACGATTGCATCAACCTTGGAACCATTTCCTACGCGCATCGTCACTTCATCTTTCGCCAGCCTTCGTCTATTCCGCAGTTCCTGCTTCGAGTTGCAAATATGAGCAACAGAACCGGTACCGAATACCCAGGCACTACTACGAGAGCCGGTTAAGTACACATCCATAACTTGTATATCAAATATACCTGATTTTTCTTTGGTCGCCTTCTTATCTGCCAGATACTTGGGGCAATTGCGCTTCCAGTGACCCATACCCTTGCAATAGTAACACTCCGTTTCAGGCTTAGGTCCAGCTTTGGGTTTCTTCGTCGGATTGGCAACAGGCTTGCCGCTCTTCTTTGAACTACCCTTCTTGCCTTTGCCATTTCTCTTGAAACTAGTGGTCTTATTCACCATCAACACTTGATGCTCTTTACGGAGTTCAGACTCTGCGACTTTCAGCATCGTAAACAACTCGCCGGGAGACTTGTTCATCCCTTGCATGTTGTAGTTCAACACAAAGCCTTTATAGCTTGGCAGCAGTGATTGAAGGATTCTGTCAGTGATAGCCTCTTGCGGGAGTTCAATCCCGAGCTCAGCTAGACGGTTTGAGTACCCAGACATTTTGAGCACATGTTCACTGACAGACGAGTTTTCCTCCATCTTGCAAGCATAGAATTTATCGGAGGTCTCATACCTCTCGATCCGGGCGTTCTTCTGAAAGTTAAACTTCAACTCCTGGAACATCTCAAATGCTCCCTGACGCTCAAAGTGACGTTGAAGTCCCGGTTCTAAGCCATACAAGACTGCACATTGAACTACTGAGTAGTCCTCCTTACGTGCTAACCAAGCGTTCTTAACATCCTGATCAGCCGTAGCGGGTGGTTCATCTCCTAGCGCAGCATTAAGGACATAATCCTTCTTCCCAGCTTGTAAGATTAGCTTAAGATTACGAGCCCAGACTACAAAGTTGCTTCCATCATCTTTCAACTTAGCTTTCTCTAGGAACGTATTGAAATTCAGGGTGACTGTCGCGTGAGCCATGATCTACAACACAAATATATTCAAAGTGGACTTAGACTATGTTCAAGATAATTAGAGTTTAACTTAATCAGAATTATACGCTAAACTCCCACTCAAAAAGTACATCTCTCTAGTCATTTGAGTGGTTCATGATCCACTTACACTAGCTCAAGTCCGATCATCACGTGAGTTGAGTATAGTTTCAGTGGTAAGCATCCCTATGCTAATCATATCATCTATATGATTCATGATCGACCTTTCGGTCTCATGTGTTCCGAGGCCATGTCTGCACATGCTAGGCTCGTCAAGCTTAACCCGAGTGTTCCGCGTGCGCAACTGTTTTGCACCCGTTGTATGTGAACGTTGAGTCTATCACACCCGATCATCACGTGGTGTCTCGAAACGACGAACTGTAGCAATGGTGCACAGTCGGGGAGAACACAATTTCTTCTTGAAATTTTAGTGAGAGATCACCTCATAATGCTACCGTCGCTCTAAGCAAAATAAGGTGCATAAAAGGATTAACATCACATGCAATTCATAAGTGACATGATATGGCCATCATCACGTGCTTCTTGATCTCCATCACCAAAGCACCGACACGATCTTCTTGTCACCGGCGCCACACCATGATCTCCATCAACGTGTCGCCATCGGGGTTGTCGTGCTACTCATGCTATTACTACTAAAGCTACATCCTAGCAAAATAGTAAACACATCTGCAAGCACAAACATTAGTATAAAGACAACCCTATGGCTCCTGCCGGTTGCCGTACCATCGACGTGCAAGTCGATATTATCTATTACAACATGATCATCTCATACATCCAATATATCACATCACATCGTTGGCCATATCACATCACAAGCATACCCTGCAAAAACAAGTTAGACGTCCTCTAATTTTGTTGTTGCATGTTTTACGTGGTGACCATGGGTATCTAGTAGGATCGCATCTTACTTACGCAAACACCACAACGGAGATATATGAGTTGCTATTTAACCTCATCCAAGGACCTCCTCGGTCAAATCCGATTCAACTAAAGTTGGAGAAACCGACACTTGCCAGTCATCTTTGAGCAACGGGGTTACTCGTAGCGATGAAACCAGTCTCTCGTAAGCATATGAGTAATGTCGGTCCAAGCCTCTTCAATCCAACAATACAGCGGAATCAAGAAAAGACTAAGGAGGGCAGCAAAACGCACATCACCGCCCACAAAAAATTTTGTGTTCTACTCGAGAAGACATCTACGCATGAACCTAGCTCATGATGCCACTGTTGGGGAACGTCGCATGGGAAACAAAAATTTTCCTACGCGCATGAAGACCTATCATGGTGATGTCCATCTACGAGAGGGAATGAGTGATCTACGTACCCTTGTAGACCCTATAGAAGAAGCGTTAGTGAACGCGGTTGATGTAGTGGAACGTCCTCACGTCCCTCGATCCGCCCCGCGAAAAATCCCGCGATCAGTCCCACGATCTAGTACCGAACGGACGGCACCTCCGCGTTCAGCACACGTACAGCTCGACGATGATCTCGGCCTTCTTGATCCAGCAAGAGAGACGGAGAGGTAGAAGAGTTCTCCGGCAGCGTGACGGCACTCTGGAGGTTGGTGATGATCTCGTCTCAGCAGGGCTCCGCCCGAGCTCCGCAAAAACACGATCTAGAGGAAAACCCGTGGAGGTATGTGGTCGGGCTGCCGTGGAAAAGTCGTCTCAAATCAGCCCTAAAACCTCCGTATATATAGGTGGGAGAGAGGGTACCTTGCCTTGGGGCTCAAGGAGCCCCAATGGGGTCGGCCGAGCCAAGGGGGGAAGGTCTCCCCCCCAAACCGAGTTGGACTTGGTTTGGTGGGTGGGAGTCCTTCCTTCCCTTCCCACCTCCTCTTTTTTTTCTCTTTGATTTTTCTTCCAATGCGCATAGGGCCCTTTTGGGCTGTCCCACCAGCCCACTAAGGGCTGGTGCGCCACCCTCAAGGCCTATGGGCTTCCCCGGGGTGGGTTGCCCCCCCCGGTGAACTCCCAGAACCAATTCGTCATTCCCGGTACATTCCCGGTAACTCCGAAAACCTTCCGGTAATCAAATGAGGTCATCCTATATATCAATCTTCATTTCCGGACCATTCCGGAAACCCTCGTGACGTCTGTGATCTCATCCGGGACTCGGAACAACATTCGGTAACCAACCATATAACTCAAATATGCATAAAACAACGTCGAACCTTAAGTGTGCAGACCCTGCAGGTTCGAGAACTATGTAGACATGACCCGAGAGACTCCTCGGTCAATATCCAATAGCGGGACCTGGATGCCCATATTGGATCCTACATATTCTACGAAGATCTTATCGTTTGAACCTCAGTGCAAAGGATTCATATAATCCCGTATGTCATTCCCTTTGTCCTTCGGTATGTTACTTGCCCGAGATTCGATCGTCAGTATCCGCATACCTATTTCAATCTCGTTTACTGGCAAGTCTCTTTACTCGTTCCGTAATACAAGATCCCGCAACTTACACTAAGTCACATTGCTTGCAAGGCTTGTGTGTGATGTTGTATTACCGAGTGGGCCCCGAGATACCTCTCCGTCACACGGAGTGACAAATCCCAGTATGGATCCATACTAACTCAACTAACGCCTTCGGAGATACCTGTAGAGCATCTTTATAGTCACCCAATTACGTTGCGACGTTTGATACACACAAAGGATTCCTCCGGTGTCAGTGAGTTATATGATCTCATGGTCAAAGGAACAATTACTTGACACGCAGAAAACAGTAGCAACAAAATGACACGATCAACATGCTACGTCTATTAGTTTGGGTCTAGTCCATCACGTTATTCTCCTAATGACGTGATCCAGTTATCAAGCAACAACACCTTGTTCATAATCAGAAGACACTGACTATCTTTGATCAACTGGCTAGCCAACTAGAGGCTTGCTAGGGACAGTGTTTTGTCTATGTATCCACACATGTAAATGAGTCTTCATTCAATACAATTATAGCATGGATAATAAACGATTATCTTGATACAGGAATTATAATAATAACTATATTTATTATTGCCTCTAGGGAATAATTCCAACAGTTTCTCCTTTCGTGCAAAAGAGGAAGGAGCATACCAGGGCCCCAAAGGCATATTCCAAAGGTTTCTCTTCAGGTGCAACAAGACCACGGTCGCCCGCCGGCTCATGAGAACTGTACTAGTTCATCCACCATCCTCCATGAGAGGCAATCCACCAAAAGTAGGAGTAGGGTTTTACGCCTCGCAACGGCCCGAACCTGGGTAAATTGTTGTGTTTTGTGTTCCCCTCACCATCGAGTGAGTCGTTCGCCATTTCCATCGAGTTGCAGTTAGGTAAGGTCGAGCCGGGAGAGATCGCCGCACACGCCCCTTTGTTCGAATCCTTAGTGTTTTGCAGAGCCCGAAATCCAACATTTGGCGCGCTAGGTAGGGGGCGTGTGAAGGCCTTCTCCTAGCTTCCTCCTTTCCAGGCTGGTGCACCGATGGCCGGCAACCAACCAGCTTCTTCGAGCCTCATCGAGCTAGTCTCCCACCGCCATGTCACAGCGGCTGGAGCCTCACATGCCGGCGTCGCAGGACCAGGTGGCTCGTACCATCTCGTCAACGTTGTCTCCACCGTGGCGGCCACTCGTACCACCCAGGCGCATGGTGGCTCGGCGGCGGCCCAGGCACCCGCAGTGCACCGCATCAACCTGGGAGACCTCAACACACACGACGCGTTGCGGATGGCAAAAGAGATGCTCCGCCAATGACCGACACGAGGGGGCTTCGACGCCAGGGCGGACCACATCATGGAGTTGGTCGCCATCGCCCATAAGACCATCCAACCCGGTGCATCCTCAAGGCCATAGGCGCCGAGTGCCGGGGGCTCGTACCGCGTGCTGGTCCCCGGACCTCCAAGCTTGAGGGCCCTACCCGCCCTGGGTGAGGCCGAAAGAGACGCGCTTCACGCCGACCTCCTGATGACGAGTTAATGGATATACTTTTCGCCCCTCGTTGGTTACCCAAAGTGGAAGGTGGAGATGTAGTCAGCAACAGATTTCCCTTACACGGGGACTATAAGGTTTATCGAACCAGGAGGTCTCCGAGGATCAAAAAGTAGGTGTCCGCTGCTCTAGCGCTAGCAGAAGACGTGGACCTGCACACACAACAAATAACTTTGCTCCCAACGAGTTCAGAGAGGTTGTCAATCTCTCCGGCCTTGTAGTTTGCAAAGGATCAAAACACAAGCGGGAATAGCGATAGTGATTGCAATGGAAAAGTAAATAAAAACAGTAAATGGTGGAGGTGTAAACCATGGTGGTAATATGGACCAGAGTCCCATGATGTTCACTAGTGATGTCTCTCTCCCAAAAGACGATAAACAACTATGTTAGGTAAACAAATTACAGCTGGGCAATTGACAAAATTATAAACGCACCACAATGCTAATCATGCTACTAGAAAGTTAGAGGCTCAAAAGTAATGGGCAGTACGCCAAGACAAATAGACCGTTTATCCATCAATATCTACTCTCTAATCATCCACCTTGACATATCTATCCCGAACATTTCGCTGGTATTAAGTTGCGAGCCCCACCCAAAGTGTAAACTCAAAGTAATGGACAACTGCATTAACGAACTTTGCGTAAGGTAAACTATCCTTGCAACCGTGGTCACAAGCACCATTGTTTTCTCCGTAGTGGCAACAGCAGATCCCCTAGTCTCATGTTTCTCTCACTCAAGCTAGACATCAGGGGGCATGAACCCACAATCTTGCATAACGCTCCCTCTTGGAGTTACAATCTACTACTCGGCCAAAGCAATAAAAAGCAACGGAGAACATGCATGAATTACTCAAGAACATAATATAAAAGGAGAACCAAATATATAACTCATCACAATCTGAACATAATCTCATAATCCATCGGATCCCAGCAAACTCAGCATAACAACTGCAAGTAAATTACATAGATACCTTGATCATGTAGGGTAGCTCACAAGGGCTAAGCATTGAAGCACAAGATTGGAGAGAAGACATCGCATAGCTACTAGTAATGGACTCATGGTCAAAGGAGGACTACTCACGGCACGTCCGGGAAGCGTCCATGGTGGTGGAGAATCTCCCGGGAGTCAATCCTCCCTCCGGTAGGGTGCCGGGAAGAGGTCTTCTGGCGCTCCCGATCTCGGAAGCACGGCGGCGGCGGAATGGTGGAGAAATTCACAATTCTGGATCTCCCTTAAGGGTTTTCCGTCTAAGGGGTAAATATATGCCAAAGGAGGGCACCAAGGGGTGGACCCTCCACCGAGGTGGCCTGGTGGCACGACCAGGAGGGGGCCCGCGCAGGGTGGCCGCCTGGGCGGCCCCTGGCTCCCCTCTGGCCCACCTTGATGCTTCGTGAAGCTTCTGTTACACTGATTTTTATATATTTTTCTCGAGATTTTTCGGGCTTTGAAAATTGGGGTAAAGTCCCTGCAAATAAAAGACATGAGTACACAGAAACTGGCACTAGGTGCACTGAGTTAGTAGGTTAGTCCAAATATGTGTAAAAAGGTATGAAATTGTAGCAAAACATATAACAATGTCACCCAAAAGAGCATGGAACAAACAGAAATTATAGATACGTTTGGGACGTATCGACATCCCCAAGCTTAATTCCTGCTCGTCCTCGAGTAGGTAAATGATAATACAAATAATTTATGTGGTGACATGCGAACACACATATAAGAACTTCAAAGTAAAGCAAGTAAGATATGCGATTCAAGTCAAGACAAATATTTAGTATTGAAAATAACAAAGTAAGAACATAAAGGTGCAAGAGCTCTCTCTGTCCGTGACTCGAATGTCCCCAAATGGTGTTTGCGTGCAAGAAGTGGGAGATGGGTTTAGAGCATAAAAGTATTATATAGTTTAATTGAGAACTCAATCTACTAAAACTTCACACTTGGTCTCCTTCGGAATCTTATTTTGACTCATCCCCACACCACTAGTCAGACACAAGTCAAAATGATCCTCTCCCTTTCGACTTTGAGCACTCATGCAATGGATGAGCGCAAGTAAGATATGTTGGCACTTAGGATGGCAAAGAGAATAATGATGGGGAAGGAAGACAAAAAAAGGTGTGAAAGGCTCACATCAATGAGGACAACCATAGCCGAGAGAAATCCAAATGATAGATATGATGTGAGGAGCAGGGATTGCCATGCAACGGATGCACATATGAGCTAAGGTAAGATATCCAATGGAACTAGTGGGGTGCATCCAACTTGATTTCCCATGAATACCTAGAGCTCATTTGAGGAGGCTCATCGTTGGAATATACAAGCCAAGTTCTATAGTGTAAGGGTCCCCACATAGTTATGCATGAATGATAATCTCTATGGAGTACAAATATAACAATGGAGTACGAGTGTGGATCTTTCAAAAGGAATAGTAGTGTTGCCCCTTCTCTCTTTTTATTTCTTTTTCTTTCTTTTTTTCTTTTTTGTGGCCTGTTTGGCTCTTTCTATTTATCTCTCATTTGTCCTCTTTGGGATCTTTTCGTGTGTCCTCTTTTGGGATCTTTTAGTTTCCCCTCTTTGGGATCTTTTCCTCACTTAAGGGCAACACTCTATGTTTTACAAGAATAAAAAGAAGATCTTCACACTTTATAAGAAGTACTCAACATAAAGACAAATGAAAACTATCATGATGTATGCAAATGTATGCCTCTACCAGTTTAGCAGGATATGCAATTAAACTAGCACGTCATGTAGCAATAATAAGGGCAAGGCCCAACTAGCATGCGGCTCCTCGATCAATCAAAAGCATGTATGACACAAAGATCAAGTCATGAGATGGTGGATGTTGCATGGCAATGTATCTCGGAAAGGCTATGGAAATGCCTTAATAGGTAGGTATGGTGGCTGTTTTGAGGAAGGATATAATGATGCTTATGATGACAGAGCGTATCATGCCAAGGGTTTGGATGCACCGGCGAAGTTTGCACAAACTCTCAAGATGAGAAAGGGCAATGCACGGTACCGAAGAAGCAAGCAAAATATGGATGGTGGAAGTGCCAACAATCGAATAGTCGCATTAGTCCGAAGAACTCATGCACTTATTATCGGTAACTCTCTATCTAGTCAAGAGATTCACAAAGAAACAAGTACCCCGAGGAGGAGTGTTTGGGGGTTTGGTTATCCTTGCGCATCCTCGACCCATGATAACGTGAGGGTACTCTATATATTCCAACCCCTCGAGAGGTTAGCGATCCATCTAGTGGCTAGAGTTCTCAACTTTTTTTTTTAGTTTTTGAAAATACACACGGATTTCCCAAAATACGGCACCTATCACTAATAGTCTCAAGCTCTTGACAGCAACAGTCTAAACATAACTCAAATCAATACCTCAAAACAATTACAAGTTACTACTATACTTAAATAGCAACCTCAATTACCTACTCATGCAAGACACACAAATCAGTGCAATAAGCCAACTCTCTAAACAAGATAAGCATGATAACTCAAGAGAGTTCCAAAAGCAACCTAAATAAAAGCTCTTAAAAAGATAAAGCGTGAAAACTAAGAGCTAATCATGATAGGACCTATGAAAATATAAGGAACACACAAAAAAGATAAGCATGAAAACCTATGTTGTGTTCTAGGGTGGAGTGGAGCGTGTTTCTCTCCCAAACAAATAAAGCTAGGTTCCAACTTGTTATGAACAGCAAGTAAAACTAAAACAAACTAAAAAGTAAAGAGCAGGACCCTCCAAGCATAGCGCATAACTTATGAAGTGATAAAAATATAGGATGGAGAAGGGCGAACTGATGATTGTTGATGGAGAAGGGGATGCACAGGGGCATCCCCAAGCTTAGATGCTTGAGTCTCCTTGAATATTTCTTGGGGGTGCATGGGGGCATCCCCAAGCTTGAGCGCTTGACACTCCTGGATCTTCTTTCATCATCTTCCATCGCATACTTGAAAACTCCCTTCATACGGAACTCATCATAAGCTGATTAGAGTGGTTAGTGCCCATAATAAAATAATTCATTCTCTACGGGAAATAAATATTTCTAGGAGTAGCTACTGTCTATCAAGATTGCCAAAAGGTTTTTTCAAAGAAAAAGCAAGCTTAATATTTGCAAAACAATGAAAACGCAAAACAGGGGCAGACTCTGGGAAAAACAGAATAGCAGGTAGTAAATAATATTTTCGGGGCATTTCTGCAACTCAAATAAAAAAACTTAGAACAGATGCCAGAAAGAAAATTATATAGAGCATACTTTCAAAAACATTCAGATAAAAAATATGATCTGGTGATATTCGGCGAATTTTTTCGTCAAGCAGACATAATTTGTTTCTGGACAGCATGTCACAACTTTTGAACTTTCTTGCAATTGGAGGCTAAAACTTGGCACAAAGCTTGAAAATAAAGATACAATGATGTTGCTACACTAGTAACAAGGATAAAGACCACTGAAAGTAAAAGTAAAAACAAATTGGGTTGCCTCCCAACAAGCGCTTTCTTTTATGCCTTTGAGCTAGGCATGATGCAAAAAGATAAAGTATTATCAACTCCAGAAGAATAACTTGCCCGAATAACAGACTCATAAGGTAACTTAATCTTCTTTAGAGGTAAGTGTTCCATTCCCTTTTTAAGGGGAAATTAGAATCTAATGGTCCATTCTTCCATGTAAGTGATAGCACCAACGATGCAGAGACAAGGACATCCCAAAATAATTGGACATGAGGGATAACACTCAATGTCCATAACAAGAAAATCAACAGGAACAAAATTATCATTGACAACAATAAGAACATCATCAATCCTCCCTAAAGGTTTATTTATGGAAGAATCAACAAGACGAACATCAAAAGAACAGAGATCAAAAGGTTTCAAATCAAGCATATCATACATTCTTTTGGGCATAACGGAGGCACTAGATCCAACATCACATAAAGCAAAGCAAGAGAAATTCTTAAATTTAATCTTGACCATAGGATCCCAGCCATCTTCTAGTTTTCTAGGAATAGAAGTCTCTAGCTTGAACTTCTCCTCCCTAGCTTTGATAAGAGCATTGGTAATATGCTCGGTGAAGGCAATATTGAGTGTACTAGTGTGGGGGTCTTTAGCCATTCTTTGCAAAAAAGTGATAACTTCGGAAAGACTACAATTATCAAAATCAAGATTACTACCATTAATTAAAGTGGTGGTGATGTCATCTAAGCTCATTCTTTTGGTAGTCTCTAAGTTCAAAGGACCTTCCTGTCCTAAAGTTAAAGTATTAGCATCACCACTAATAGGTCCATTAGGACTAGGGATGTGATGGGTGCTAAAAGTTTTGAGATCCTCAACAACTTGTATAGTAGCAAGGGTAGTGTGTGTAGGAAGGCTCTTAATCCTATCTTCCTCTTATTTTTCTCTAGCCCATCTATCCTTAAGTTTCGTTAGCATTCTTATGTTCTCATTAATTTGGACTTGGATAGCATTCATGGGTGTGGTTTTCCTTTCCTCGAGGGGGGAAGTTCTAATTTTAAGCATATCTACATCATGAGCTATGTTCTCTACCTTCAAAGAGAGACTATCTAATTTTTCTAATTTCTCTTCTACACTCTTGTTGAAGTCTTTTTGAGAAGTAATAAAGTCATTAACATGTTCTCTAATTCAGAAGTGGAGTTTTTGGTGCTAGGATAAGTGTTGTTGTTCCCATAGTTGTTGGATGGGAACGGTCTAGGATTGCTACCAAAATTACTCCTATAAGCATTATTATTAAATTTGTTCCTAGAGATGAAATTAACATCAACTTGCTCTCTTTCTTGAGCAACCAAAGAATTTAAAGGAACATCATGAGGATCAATAGGAGCTTGCTTAGTAAGTAAAGACATGATCATGTCAACCTTATCATTAAGGGAGGAGATCTCCTCTATAGAGTTTACCTTCCTACATGTTGGAGATCTCTTGATGTGACATTGAGAATAATTTGTCATCATCTCGTCCAATAGTTTCGTGATAGCACCAAGTGTAGTTCACATAAAGGTTCCTCCCGCGGCCGAGTCCAACATATTTCGCGAGGTAAAGTTCAATCCTGCATAGAAAGTTTGGATAACCATCCAAGTAGTCAAACCATGTGTAGGGCAATTCTTAACAAGAGATTTCATTCGTTCCCAAGAATGGGCCACGTGTTGATTATCCAGCTGCCTAAAATTCATAATGTTACTTCTTAACTGGATAATCTTAGCGGGCGGGTAATACTTCCCAATAAAGGCATATTTGCACTTATCCCAAGAATATATGCTATTCCTAGGCAAAGATTGAAGCCACACTTTAGCTCCTCCTCTCGAGGAGAAAGGAAAAAAGCTTAAGTTTAACAATATCACCATCTACTTCTTTGTCCTTTTGCATATCACAAAGCTCAACAAAATTATTCAAGTGCAAAGCAGCAGCATCTCCAGCACCGAAGAATTGATCTTTCATAACAAGGTTCAGTAAAGCAGGTTTAATCTCATAGGAGGTCGACTCAGTGGCGGGAGCAGCAACAGGAGTGCAGATAAAGTCATTGTTGTTGTGACTAGTGAAGTCACACAACTTGGTGTTCTCACTGGAACCCATAGCCGCAACAACAAGCAAGAACAAAGCAACTATTTTTTTTTGTGGTTTTTGGTATAAGACTCTAAAGAAAAAACTAGAATGCAAACAAACAAGACTAAAAGCAAAGGTAAAAGATAGCGTGCAACTCCCCTATCTTGAAGATTGGAGTCCCCGGCAACGGCGCCAGAAACTTGCTTGATAACGAGTTGATGGATATACTTCTCGCCCCTCGTTATTTACCCCAAGTGGAAGGTGGAGATGTAGTCAGGAGCAGATTTACCTTACACGGGGACTGTAAGGTTTATCGAACCAAGAGGACTCCGAGGATCAACAAGTAGGTGTCCGGTGCTCTGGCGCTACTAGAAGACGTGGACCTGCACACACAACAAATAACTTTACTCCCAACGAGTTCAGAAAGGTTGTCAATCTCTCTGGCCTTGTAGTTTGCAAAGGATCAAAACACAAGTGGTAATAGCGATTGTGATTGCAACGGAAAAGTAAATAAAAACAGTAAATGGTGGAGGTGTAAACAATGGTGGTAATATGGACAAGAGTCCCATGATGTTCACTAGTGATGTCTCTCTCCCAAAAGACGATAAACAACTATGTTGGGTATACAAATTACAGTTGGGAAATTGACAGAATTATAAACGCACCGCAA
The DNA here is from genome assembly GCF_904849725.1 of Hordeum vulgare subsp. vulgare. NCBI lineage: Eukaryota > Viridiplantae > Streptophyta > Magnoliopsida > Poales > Poaceae > Hordeum > Hordeum vulgare. Next base: position 472,242,088 of record NC_058521.1, on the reverse strand, counting down.
TGCTAATCATGCTACTAGAAAGTTAGAGGCTCAAAAGTAATGGGCAGTACGCCAAGACAAGTAGACCGTTTATCCATGAGCATCTAGTCTCTAATAATCCACCGTGAGATATCTATCCAGAACATCTCGTTGGTATTTAGTTGCGAGCCCCACCCAAAGTGTAAACTCAAATCAACGGACAACAGCATTAACGAACTTTGCGTAAGGTAAACAATCCTTGCAACCGTGGTCACAAGCACCGTTGTTTTCTCCCTGGTGGAAACAGCACATTCCCTAGTCTCATGTTTCTGTCACTCAAGCTAGACATCAGGGGGCATGAACCCACAATCATGCACAACACACCCTCTTGGAGTTACAATTTACTACTCGGCCAAAGCAATAAAAATCAACGGAGAACATGCATGAATTACTCAAGAACATAATATAAAAGGAGAACCAAATATATAACTCATCACAATATGAACATAATCTCATAATCCATCAGATCCCAGCAATCTCAACATAGCAACAATAGGTAAATTACATAGATGCCTTGATCATGTAGGGAAGCTCACAAGGGCTAAGCATTGAAGCACAAGATTGGAGAGAAGAGATCATATAGCTACTGGTCATGGACTCATGGTCCAAGGAGGACTACTCACGGCACGTCCGGGAAGCGTCCATGGTGGTGGAGAAGCTACCGGAGGTCAATCCTCCCTCTCGCAGGGTGCCAAGAAGAGGTCTTCTGGCGCTCCCGATCTTGGAAGCACGGCGGCGGCGGAACGGTGGAGAAATTCGCGATTCTGTATCTCCCTTAAGGGTTTTCCGTCTAAGGGGTAAATACAGGCCAAAGGAGGGCGCCCGGGGGTGGACCCTCCACCCAGGCGGCCTGGTGGCGCAGCTAGGAGGGGGCCCGCGTAGGGTGGCCGCTTGGGCGGCCCCTGGCTCCCCTCTGGCCCACCTTGATGCTTCGTGAAGCTTCTGTTACACTGATTTTTATATATTTTTCTCGAGATTTTTCGGGCTTTGAAAATTGGGGTAAAGTCCCTGCAATTAAAAGACATCAGCAGACAGAAACTGGCATTGGGTGCACCGAGTTAGTAGGTTAGTCCAAATATATGTAAAAAGGTATGAAAGTGTAGCAAAACATATAACAATGTCACCCAAAAGAGCATGGAACAAACAGAAGTTATAGATACGTTTGGGACGTATCACCTCCACCTTCTCCAGACTCCAGCGATCGGCCCCGAGGCGCACCACTCCGACAACCACCAGGGACGCGTGGAGAACGGCGGGACGACCGGCGCACACGCCAGCGTGTATCACCAAGACCAAGTCATCCCTCAACAGCATGGGGCGGCTCGACAGGAGCAATCCCTCCGGCGCAGCGATCAGAGGGCGGAGGCGATGGCGTGGATGAACTACAAAAGCGGAGACATGGTAGGACACCAAGGAGGGAGCCAGCACCGGGCGGCGCCGGGACCAACCAATAGCAGCAACATGAACAAGCGACTTCGTGCGGAAGCTTATGGCAGGAAGACCTTCGAGCAGCACGGCCGGGGGGATCCCCCTCCTCCACCGTCGCGCTCCTGAACGGCCACGGGGGACGATCGAGCGACTACATGGAGCCGTACGTGCCGTAGTATGCGGCACTACCTGATCCTCCCGACGAGGAAGAGCTTCGGGCGTCCCCTCGGGCACCTATCCTCCTCAGGAGTGAGGAACGTTTGGGGGCTCCTTCTAGAGCCGAGCCCAAGCAGCGTGGGCAGGGAGGCGCCCTCAAGACGCGGGGCGCGGCGCTAGCCGCCGTCCCCGCGGAAGGACTATGTAAGGCCAAACCCACGGGCCTCGGGAGGACGAGTCGAATGCCGTAATGAGATGCAAGTGGCACGGATCACCCGCGACAACCACGATGCAGGCGTGGGCGTCGGGGGCCAGGCCTCGCGAGGCGCTCCTCAGGCGCTAGGGGGCTTCAACTATTCGGCGAGGTAATTGTTTGGATTTACTGCCTTAAGGAGTGTCTACTGACTGTAAGAACTTCAACTACTCAGGGCATACTTTTGCAAGTCGTATCCTTTACAATTTGCATCGCATCCACTTGGCGATCTGACACACTGCCTTGCTTGCATCCTTCGGAGATCCACCTTCCTCGCTCGGGGGCACCGGCTGCTACACATCGCCCCAACGCGGGGATTGGGAACCCCACGGCTCCTCAGGACCACAATCGACAAGATAAAATCAAAGTCACTTTAGCATCTAGGGGGGCTCCAGAGCATGGCGCTCCACGGGTCTTACCGGTCACAAGGACACATGCCGCCCTTGATATCATCCTCGGTGATCTGGTCGTTATCAGGGGTGGCAGGGCCTGACCCCATAGCTGAGATCGTTCATTCGTCGCAAGCAGCGGCGGTCGGGAAATGTGCGGAGCGGGGTCCTGGCGATGCACAGCCGCTTGAACGTCAAAAGGGGCTCCGGAGCATGGCGCCTCGGGAGCCTTACCGGTCACAAGGCCACCTGTCGCCCTTAACAGCGTCCTTGATCCGGTCGTTCTCGAGGGAGGCAGGGCCTGACCCCGTGGCTACATCCGTTCATTCCTTGCCACGCAACGGCGGTTGGGAAATGTGTGGGACTGGATCCTGGTGACGTAGAGCCGCTCAAATGTTAGAGGGGAGTTCCTAAGCATCGCGCCTCAGGGACCTTACCGGTCACAAGGTCACGTGCCGCCCTTAACAGCGTCCTTGATCCGATTGATGTTAGGGGAGGCAGGGCCCGACCCCGTAGCTACGTCCGTTCACTCGGTCCCACGCAACGGCGGTCGGGAAATGTGCAGGATTGGGGCCTCTCAATGTAGAGTCATTAAAAGCCCTTAATTGGCATCCTAGGAGGGAGCACACAAGACCTGCATCAACCCATCGCACCTCTACATCGTCCTTCAATCCTTCCGGAACCTACTTCATCCCGTGACACTCTCACGTAATAACGAGCCGAGTCTGTGTATGCCCAGGGTCCCCCAAGGACACGGAAGGGGTGCACCCCACGCCTAGTGTTAGACATATGCTCCGCGCTGGGTACAACACAGTCCACCAATGACTCTAGAAGCTAAGACCCCAATGCCTCGGTGGTAGGGACACTCCCGAGGCCAAAGCATCCTCGCGACCTCCCATATACACCCCCATCGTGACACTCTCAAGTAATAACGAACCAAGGTTGTATACGCCCAGGGCCCCTCGAGGACGCGGAAGGGGTCCACCCCACGCCTAGTGAAGAACTATGCTCCGCGCTGGGTAAAAGACGAAGGCAATCAGCATGGTCCGTGATACGTCTCCGTCGTATCTACTTTTCCGAACTCTTTTGCCCTTGTTTTGGACTCTAATTTGCATGATTTGAATGGAACTAACCCGGATTGGCGACGTTTTCACCAGAATTGCCATGGTGTTGTTTTTGTGCAGAAATAAAAGTTCTCGGAATGTCCTGAAAATTTATGGAGATTTTTTCTGGAATAAAAAAAATACCTGCGCAAAGATCCACCGAAGGAGGTGGACCAGTGGGCCACAAGCCCACAGGCCGCAGCCACCCCCCCCCCCGGGGGGGGCGCGCCGTGAGGGCTTGTGGGGCCCACGTGGCACCACCGCCCCCAAACTCAGCTCTATAACTTCCGTCTCGCCCGAAAAAATATCAGAGAGAAGGTTTCATCGCGTTTTGCGATACGGAGGCACCGCCACATCCTGTTCTTCATCTGGAGGGCAGATCTGGAGTCCGTTTCGGGCTCCGGAGAGGGGAAATCGTCGCCATCGTCATCATCAACCTTTCTCCATCGACAATTCCATGATGCTCTTCATCGTTCATGAGTAATCTCATCGTAGGCTTGCTGGACGGTGAGGAGTTGGATGAGATCTATCATGCAATCGAGTTAGTTCTTGACGGGGATTGATCCCTAGTATCCACTATGTTCCAGATTGATGTTGCTACTACTTGGCTATGCTTAATGCTTGTCACTAGGGCCCGAGTGCCATGATTTTAGATCTGAATCTACTATGTTGTCGCCAATATATGTGTGTTTTAGATCCTATGTTGCAACTTGTAGTCACCTACTATGCATTATGACCCGGCAACCCCGGTGTGACAATAGCCAGAACCACTCCCGGAGATGACCATAGTATGAGGAGTTCATGTATTCACCACGTGTTAGTGCGTTGGTCCGGTTCTTTATTAAAAGGAGAATCTTAATATCCCGTAGTTTCCATTAGGACCCCGCTGCCACGGGAGGGATGGACAATAGATGTCATGCAGGTTATTTTCCCTAAGCACGTATGACTATATACGGAATACATGCCTACATTAGATTGATGAACGGGAGCTAGTTACATATCTCTCCGTGTTATAGCTGTTACATGATGAATCAGATCCGTCACACTCATCCATCACCGATCCACTGCCTACAAGTCTTTTACTATTGGTCCTCGCTACGTTACTTTGTCTAGGCTTGTCCCTTGCTACAAAAGGGATTGGGCCACTTTGCTGCTACTGTTGCTACTGTTGTTACTTTGCTGCTGCTGCTACTGTTGTTCCTTGCTACTTCGTTGTTACTTGTTGCAAGACCTTTTCCGACACCGTTGTCGGGGAAGAATATTTCCCGTCCACGGGCAACTTACTGGCGCCATTTATACAATAGTTAGGAATAGTCTGTCGTCAACAGATCGTTTATGGCACCGTTGCTATCATACTACTTTGCTACTGATACTTTGCTTGCAGACACTAATCTTTCAGGTGTGGTTGAATCTGATAAACTCAGCTGCTAATACTTGAGAATATTCTTTCGCTTCCCTTGGCGAACCAACAAATTTGGGTTGAATACTCTACCCTCGAAAACTGTTGCGATCCCATACGCTTGTGGGTTGTCAAGGCTTTTTTCTGGCGTTGTTGCCGGGGAAGCACAGCTATATTCTCTGAGTCACTTGGGATTGACGTCTGCTGATCACTATGAGGAATCCGAAAGATCCAAGAACTAAAATCTTGCCTTCCACTACGAGGAGAGGTAAGGAACTGCCATCTAGCTCTGCACTTGTTTCACCTTCAGTTTTGAGTAAGTTTGCGACATCACCTGCTGCTAGAAATTTTGATATGTCGCCTGTGCTTGATGATGCTGCTCCTGCTGCCCATGATGCTATGCTAGATACTATGCCTGATGATGCTATGCTTGATACTATGCCTGATGATGCTATGCTTGATACTATGCCTGATGATGCCTATCTTGATACTATGCCTGTTATGCCTGATACTACTTTGCCACTTGGTGCCCTTGATGCACAACTTGCTAGAATTGCTGCTAGATGTGATGATACTTCTGAAACTGCTGATACAATTGAAGTAGAACCTGCTACTATGCCTGAATTTCCTGTTATGCCTGATACCCGCTATGTTATGGAGGGAGAGATAGCTGAGGATTTTCTTGCGTGTAAGGATAGCTATGATGTTGAGAAACTTCGACGCAAGTGGAAAGAAAAATCTCTGAACGCTAGGATGAAATACGACCCAAAGTTTGCCACTTCACCTATCTTTGTGACCGATAAGGATTATGAATTCTTTGTCAACCCTGAGTTAATCACTCTAGTCGAATATGATCCTTTTCACGGTTATGAGTGTGAAACGGTTGTAGCCCATCTTACCAAACTGCACGATATAGCCACCCTATTCACTAGTGAGGAAAAGATCCGCCACTAATACATGCTCAAGTTGTTTCCTTTCTCACTAAAGGATGATGCTAAGACCTGGTTCACATCTCTTGCTCCTGTTTGTGTGCGTAGCCCCAAGGATATGGTCTACTACTTCTCTGAAAAATATTTCCCTGCCCATAAGAAGCAAGATGCCTTGCAGGAAATATACAACTTTGCTCAAGCTGAAGAAGAGAGTCTCCCACAAGCTTGGGGGGGCTCATCCAGCTACTGAATGCTTTGCCTGATCACCCTCTTGAGAAAAATGAAATAGTTGATATCTTCTATAATGGACTTACCGATGCTTCCAAAGACCACTTATATAGTTGTGACGGTAGTGTTTTTAGGGAACGAACTGTAGAACAAGCTGAGATTATGTTGAACAACATCTTGTGCAATGAGAATGCTTGGACTATTCCCGAACCACCTCCTAAGCCAACTCCGAAGAAAAGAGGTATTCTATTCCTCAGTCCTGAAGATATGCAAGAAGCCAGGAAATCTATGCGAGAGAAAGTCATTAAATTTGAAGATGTCAAAAATCTACCACCTATCGAAGAGATCCATGGTCTCGATAACCCAATACAGGTAGTAGAAGTAAATTCTCTACGTAGGTTTGATGAGAGTGATATTCCTTTTGATCAACCTGCTAGCCTATGCATGGATGAATTTGATAACTTCGTTGCCAAACAACAGAGTTTCAATGATTATGTTAGCAGACAATTGGAACAGAATGCTCGTATGCTTAGTCATTTAAGTGCTTGTGTGGACAGAAATGTCAACGATCTTAAGCTTCTGAGTAAACATGCCTCTATGGTTACTACTCAGGTAGAACAAGTACTTAAAGCTCAAAATGACTTTCTCAATGAGTTGAATGACAATTCCATCAGAGTCGTCATTAGAGGCGGTAGAATGACCCAGGAACCTTTGTATCCTGAGGGTCATCCGAAGATAGTTGAACAAGATTCTCAAGGAGTTAGCACTGATGCACCTAGTCATCCTAGAAAGAAGAAGAAAGATGATAGGAACCTGCACGCTAGCAACCCTGTTGCTGCTACACCTGAGAGTCCAAACGATGCCTCTGTCTCTGATGCTGAAACACAATCTGGTGATGAACATGAGCCTAATGATAATATCAATAGTGATGTTCATGAAGATGCTCAACCTAGCAATGATAACGATGTGGAAATTGAACCTGATCTTGATTACCCACAGCCTAAGAATAGAAGATAAGATAAGAATGACTTCACTGCTAGGAAGCATGGTAAAGAAAGGGGACCATGGGTTCAGAAACCCATGCCCTTTCCTCCCAAACCATCCAAGAAAAAGGATGATGAGGATTTGGAGCGATTCGTTGAGATGATCAGACCAGTCTTTCTGCAAATGCGTTTGACGGATATGCTCAAGATGTCTCTGTATGCTAAGTACATGAAAGATATTGTGACTAATAAGAGGAGGATACCTGATCTTGAGATCTCCGCCATGCTTGCCAACTATACCTTCAAGGGTGGAACTCCTAAGAAACTAGGTGATCCCGGTGTGCCCACTATACCTTGCTCCATTAAAGGCAACTACGTTAGAACTGTGTTATGCAACCTTGGAGCCGGTGTTATTGTTATGCCTCTCTCTCTTTATCGTAGACTTGAACTGGATAATTTGACACCCACTAAAATCTCTCTGCAAATGGCCGACAAATCAACTGCTTTCCCTATCGGCATTTGCGAGGATGTGCCTATTGTTGTTGCTAACGTCACTATCTTAACAGACTTTGTTATCTTGGATATTCCTGAGGACGATGCCATGGTTGTCATCCTCGGAAGACCCTTTTTGAACACTGTAGGGGCCGTTATAGATTGCAACAAAGGCAATGTCACTTTCCATGTCAACGGTAATGAGCATACGGTGCACTTTCCGAAGAAACAATATCGAGTACATTGCATCAATGCTATCGAAAAGACTTCATCGATTCTTATTGGGAGCTTTGAATGCCCTATTCCTCGTGTCAAGATGAAGTATGACTTGCTTGTTGGGAAAATACACATCCCCATTGAGGTAACCTAGTGACTATTTGAAAATTCTTCGTTCTCTTTTGCGATTCGAAAAGTTTTGTCGAGGGGATTTGATCAACCCCATTGACGGATTTCTTTCGATGACCATGAGATGGATGAATCAAGGAGTCATGAACCTCTGTTCCAAGCTTTCACTTTAGGTTGCTTAGAAGCAAAATGATAGGTTTAGTTTAGTTTTCCCTGTTTTCTGTCTTAGCGTCTGGTAGAAAAGTACCTCGAAAATAAAAGTTCTCCAAACGTCCTCAAAATCAAGTATGATTTTTTCTGGAATTTTTGAAAAATTCTGAGACAAAGAGCTTGTTTGGGGGCTGCACCATTGGGCCACAAGCCCTGACGGCGCGGGCACCCCCGTGGTCGGGCCACCCAGGCTTGTGGGGCCCACAGGCACACCCTCCACTCATTCTTGCTCTCATGTGGTTCTCCAACCTCCAAAAAAAATTGTTTCGCAGCTCAAACCCGTGTTCTTGCTCCTATTACTGGGATTTTTGATCTCTTTGCTCAAATCACCATTCTCTAAACTATTTTGGGAAATTACTCCTTGGTAAGTGACTCTTCCATTGGTCCAACTAGTTTTTGCTCTAGTGCCTTATACTCCGCGTATTTTTACTGCCTTGGTGACCATGTTCTTGAGCTTTGCATGCTAATTTTAGCTGGTCCCAAGTAGTTTTGATGCGTAATATGGCCTCTAGGCACTTGTGGGAGTAGTTGCTACGAGTTTAGTTGAGCCTTGTTCACTTTTCCTTTGGGTCACTGAAAATTTCAGAAAAGGAAGATGTTTAGGAGAAACTTTCATGGTGGTTCCTCAAGCAAGAGAGGTCCCTGTCTTGCGATTCGGGAGCCTAATCCTTACCAACCAAGGGACGCGCAGGTACAACCATGTGAATGGCCTTCTGATGAATTTATGACTGAGGCAGGTTTCAAAGATGAGTTTGATGCACTTGTTCACAACGTCGGACTCGAAGAATTCATCTCCGATAAATGTGAACAATATGTTGCTCTCACTGCCTCTTTTGTTCGTAGATTCAAATTTTCAGCTGGCCGTGAGCCATCGGTACTGTTTGATCTCTATGATAAATCTTATACCATGGATTTAGAGGATTTCAATAGAATTTGCAAATTACCTATTTGGGGTAGCCTCAATGATCCTCCTAAATCCTCGGTTAGATATTTTTGCTCTGGTATTACTGTTGGAGAAACTAGCGACGTTACGCAAGCTACCATGGGGAGTATTCATTTTCCTGCCTTGCATTACTTTGCCCTCTTCATAGGCAGATGCATTAATGGCAAGATTGAGCATTGTCACCTCTGCGCACCCGACCTTAGTATCCTTAAGAGCGTAGTGACGGGTGACAAAAGCTTCAACATGGGAGCTATAATAGCAAGGAGGCTGAATAAGAATGCTATTGAAGGGGATTTCTTTGGTGGCATCTATGCTTCTCGCATAGCAAATTTTCTTGGAGTACCCATCCGCGAAGGAGATCCCCCGCTCCATACAGCTTTTCTTGACCGCATTGCTTAGACACGCTACCAGTTCCTTGAGAGGGATGACGAATCCCTCCTATACCGTTGGATATTTAACGAGCAGCCTGTTTTCCATATTACCCTTCCTGCTCCTGCCTTCTTTGACTTTCAGGTAAAACGGAGATATTACATAACCAGAGAAAAGGCAGAGGAGTATGAGAGGGAGGCAAAGGTTGCTCGTCTCCGTGAGGCAGCTATTCAGGCAGTGGTTGCAGCGCTCCCGTATAACCCCCATTATGATTTTGGGTGTCGCCACGACCATCCTTGGGATTAAACCAACTTAGGACAAAAGCCTAAGCTTGGGGGAGTACGTGTTCTCACCAACTTTACATTCTTGCTTATGCTTTCACTTTGTTAGCCGGTGTTCACACTTTGCCACTGTATCATCCATGCTAGTTTATTTTCTTTTTCTCATTTTCTTTTTGTGTGTCTGTCTAGTTTGAGAAAACCCAAAAAGATTTTATTTTCTTCTTTTGCTTGTTGGGAGCTTTCCCGTGTAATTAGTTTTGTTTTTCTTTGGGTCAAGGTAGAAGACCATGGTTAGAATGTTTAGTGGATCTTGCATGCACACCTGTTTAGCTTTCAAAGAGCCATATTACTTTGTCTTCTCCTTTGTGTTGCCTACAGATTCCAGAGTAGTCCAATGCACGAGCACTCTTATTATTGTTCACATCGTTCGGTCGTGCAAGTGAAAGGCAATAATGACGATATGTGATGAAGTGACTGAGCCTGGAAAAGCTGGTATGAACTCGATCTATTTTGTTTTTTGTAAATATGACTAGCTCACTGTTCCTAGTTCAGCTTTGTTGTGAGAGAAACATGTTTGCAATGACAACTTAGAGATCATAGTTGCTTATGCCATGCTTATTTAACTAGGAGCTTATAATGGTTTGTCTTGGTTGCCAACATGAATGTTGAGATGACTATGATGTAGTATGATAGGATGTATCCTCCTTTGAATGATTCAAGTGGCTTGACTTGGCGCATGTTCACACATGTAGTTGAAACAGAATCAACATAGCCTCTATGATGTTCATGTTCATGCTGATTTATGTCCTACTCATGCTTGCACTCAATGTTAGTTACTCTCAATGCATTTTGATGACTGTTGTCGCTCTCTAGTTGGTCGCTTCCCAGTCTTTTGCTAGCCTTCACTTGTACTAAGCGGGAATACTGCTTGTGCATCCACTTCCATAAACCCAAAGTTGTTCCATATGAGTCCACCATACCTACCTATGTGCGGTATCTACCTGCCGTTCCAAGTAAATTTGCATCTGCCACTCTCTAAACCTTCAAGAAATAATCTGTTTTGCATGCCCGAACCGCTCATATGGTGACAGGGGGTGATATGTCTCAAACGTATCTATAATTTTTTATGGTTTCATTTTGTTATCTTGTCATCTTTGGATGTTTTATGTACCTTTTATATCTTTTTTGGGACTAACTTATTGATTCAGTGCCAAGTGCCAGTTCATGTTTTTTCTGTGTTTTTGGCTCTTTTCAGATCTCATTTTGGAACAGAGTGCAAACGGAATAAAATCCCCGAAATAAATTTTTCCAGAACGGAAGAAGATCAGGGGGCTTGAGGGCCAAGGCAGGAGAGCTACAGGGGGCCCACAAGCCCTGTAGCCGCCACCAGGGGGCGGCGGCTACCAGGCTTGTGGCCTCCCTCGCGCCCCCCTGACCTAGCTCCTTCACCTATATATTCCCTAAAATACAGAAAACAAATAGAGGAATCCACGAAAACATTTTTCCGCCGCCGCAAGCTTCCGTTTCCGCGAGATCTCATCTGGAGACCCTTCCCGGTGCCCTGTCGAAGGGGACTTTGGAGTTGGAGGGCTTCTACATCAACATCATCGCCCCTCCAATGACTCGTGAGTAGTTCACTTCAGACCTACGGGTCCGTTAGTAGCTAGATGGCTTCTTCTCTCTCTTGGATCTTCAATACAAAGTTCTCCATGATCTTCATGGAGATCTATCCGATGTAAACCTCTTTGGTGGTGTGTTTGTCGAGATCCGATGAATTGTGGATTTGTGTTCAGATTATCTATGACATATATTTGAGTATTTGCTAATTTCTTATATGCATGATTTGATATCCTTGTAAGTCTCTCCGAGTCTTGGGTTTTGTTTGGCCAACTAGATCTATGATTCTTGCAATGGGAGAAGTGCTTGGTTTTGGGTTCATACCGTGTGGTGACCTTTCCAAGTGACAGAAGGGGCAGCAAGGCACGCATCGTGTTGTTTCCATCAAGGTTAACAAGATGGGCTTTTATCATAGATATGAGATTGTCAATCTACATCATGTCATCTTGCTTAAGGCGTTACTCTGTTCTTTTGGACTTAATACACTAGATGCATGATGGATAGCGGTCGACGTGTGGAGTAATAGTCGTAGATGCAGAAAGTATTGGTCTACTTGTTTTGGACGTGATGCCTATAGATATAATCAATGCCATAGATGACGTCACGACTTTGCGCGGTTCTATCAATTGCTCAACAGTAATTTGTTCACCCGCCGTCTACTTGCTTTCATGAGAGAATCCACTAGTGAACACTACGGCCCCTGGGTCTATTCACACCTATCGTTTCCACTTTTGCTTTTACTTTGCTTTGTTACTTTGTTGCTTTCAGTTCTCCTTGGCAAACAATCTATAAGGGATTGACAACCCCTTCATAGCGTTGGGAGCAAGCTCTTTGTGTTTGTGCAGGTACTTGTGATATTCCTTCACTGGATCGATACCTTGGTTCTCAAAACTGAGGGAAATACTTACCGCCGCTGTGCTACATCACCCTTTCTGCTTCGAGGGAACACCAACGCAAGGCTCCAAGGCCACGGGGGAATCCTTTGCATATTTTCCAAGGAAGTCCCTAAAGGCATAGTCGTAGCAGAAGGATTCCTAGTGCCGTTGCTCAGGACTATCAAGACAAGAATAGTCTCCCGTCAGCACGTGTTTCTGGCGCCGTTGGAAGGTCTTTTGTTGCAGTAGCAGAAGTATTTCTGGTGCCATTTCCGGGGAAGGAGAGATCTATCCAAGTAAGTGTCGCAAACTCATCTCTTGCATTTACTTTGTTTGTCAGTTGCCTCTTGTTTTCCCTCCCCCACTTCACCAATTTGCCTTTTTCGTTTGCCTTTTTCGTTCGCCCTTTCTCTCTCGCTTGCTTTCTATTCGCTTGTGTGCCATGTGCCTTCAATATGCTTGCATCTTCACTTGGTGAAAATCTAGTGATATGTATCCTCATCCACTTGCTAATCTCTTTAAGAGATCCAATTATGTTGATCCAATTGCTAGTGAGTTGAGTGCACTTGACTATCTTTATGGAGTTTTGCTTGAGATGCGTGAATCTGAAAATTGTGAGGAAGAAATTTATGAAGTGATTCACGAGGGCTCCTTGTATGAAAAGCATGATTGCAATTGTTTCACTATAAATTCTATTAGTGACAATCATGCTAAAAATATGCAAAACCCTAAGCTTGGGGATGCTAGTTTTGCTATGTCCACTACTTGTTGCAATGATATTTGCAATAATATTGAAAGTGGGTTTGGAGAAGTCATGACTTTAGTTGATGATAATCCCACTATTTTTAAAGAGCGTCAAATTTGCATGCATGTGGATCATGAAAAGAATATCATATGTGATAGTTACATTGTTGAATTCGAATATGATCCCACATGTAATTGCTATGAGAGAGGAAAATACTGTGGTAGAAACTGTCATGTTACCAAATTACCTCTCGTTATGTGGAGATTGCTATTGTCTCTTTCTTCTTCCTTGCATATGGTAACCATTGGTTGTCTTGACAATCTGTTTTCCTATAAAATGTCTATGCATAGGAAGTATGTTAGACTTAGATTCCATCACATTTTGCCTAGCTAAGGGCGTTAAACAACAGTGCTTGTTGGGAGGCAACCCAACGAATCTATCCTTTTTCTTTCTGTTTTGTGTTTTCCACACTTCCATAATTCTTTTATGATTGTGTTTTTTGTGTTTATTTTTGCGTTTGTGCCAAGCAAAACTGTTATGAATAGTCTTGGGGATGATCGTTTGGTCATGCTAGAAAAGACAGAAACTTTCTGCTCACGAAAAGAATTTTCGTTTTTTTCTGTAAGAGATTTTGAGTTGATTCCTTTTTCTGCTGATTGCTACTCAAATTATTTAGACTGTCGTAATTGTTCCGAATTTTGGAAGTACCAGAAGTATACAAAGTATACAGATTGCTACAGACTGGTCTGCTGTTAACAGATTCTGTTTTTGTTGTGTTGGTTGCTTATTTTGATTAAACTATGGATAGTATCGGGGGGTATTAGCCATGGAAGATTGAAAATATAGTAACCCAACATAAACATAAGTAGAATTTAAGTTTGCTACAGTATCTAAGGAAGTGGTGGTTTGCTTTCTTATACTAATGTTATAACGAGTTTCTGTTTAAGTTTCGTGTTGTGAAGTTTTCAAGTTTTGGGTGAAGTTCTTATGGATGAAAAGATAAAGAGTGGCAAGAGCTCAAGCTTGGGGATGCCCAAGGCACCCCAAGAGATTCAAGGGTGCCATAAAATCCTAAGCTTGGGGATGCCCCGGGAAGGCATCCCCTCTTTCGTCTTCAATCCATCGGTAACGTTACTTGGGGCTATATTTTTATTCACCACATGTTATGTGTTTTGCTTGGAGCGTCTTGTATCGTAGGAGTCTTTTATTTTTTTTGTGTCAGAATCATCCTTGCTGCACACCTAGAGAGAGAGACATGCACTTACCGTGATTTTGTCGAGCTTCACTTATATCCTTTGGTAGACAATTCAGCTCACATGTGCTTCACTTATATCTTTTGAGCTAGTTGATTTTTCTCTATGTGCTTCACTTATATCTTTTAGAGCACAGCGGTGCCTAGCTTGGTAGTTGATCTATGCTTTGAAAGTAGTCTCAAAAGGGGTAGTTATCCAAAGGGATATGAAAACTTCCACCTTCATGTGCATTGAATAGTTAGAGAAGTTTGATTCATCTCAATTAGTTTTGAGTTGTGGTTGTGGTAATATTGAAGTTATGCTAGTAAGGTGTTGTGGATCTAGAAATACTTGTGTTGAAGTTAGTGATTCCCGTAGCATGCACGTATGGTGAACCGCTGTGTGATGAAATCTGAGCATGATTAGTCTATTGATTGTCATCCTTTGTGTGGCGGTCGGGATCGCGCGATGGTTTATACTTACCAACCCTTCCCCTAGGAGTATGCATTGAATGCTTTGTTTCGATTACTACTAAAACTTTTGCAACAAGTATATGAGTTCTTCATGACTAATGTTGAGTCCATGGTTTAGATGCACTTTCACCTTCCACCATCACTATCTTCTTAGTGTCGTGCAACTTTCGCCGGTGCACAAAACCCACCATTAGCCTCCCTCAAAACAGCCACCATACCTAACTACTATGTCTTTTTCAAAGTCATTCCGAGATATATTGCCATGCAACTACCACCATGACATGTGCCACCACGTCTACATTGCCATTGCATGATTGTAAGATAGCTAGCATGATGTTTCCATTAATGTCTATGCCATGCTAGATCATTGCCACGGTACACTACCGAAGGCATTCCATATAGAGTCATCGTTGCTCTAAGTTTTGAGTTGAAAGTGTGATGATCATCATTGATGGAGCATTGTCCCATGTGAGGAAATAAAAGAGGCCAGCGAAGCCCATATACAAAAAGAGGCCAAAGATGCCCACCAATATATATATATATATATATATATATATATATATATAAGAGGCCAAAGAGCCCACCAAAAAAATGATGAGAGAAAAATAGAGAAGGGACAATGCTACTATCCTTCCACACTTGTGCTTATTAAGCACCATGATCTTCATGATTGAGAGTCTCTCGTTTTGTCACCACCATATAGCTAGTGGGAAATTTTCATTACATAACTTGGCTTGTATATTCCAATGATAGGCTTCCTCAAATTTTCCTTAGGTCTTCGTGAGCAAGCAAGTTGGGTGCACACCCACTAGTTTTCTTTAAGAGCTTTCACATACTCTTAGATCTAGTGCATCATTTGTATGGCAATCCCTACTCATTCACATTGATATCTATTGATGAGCATCTCCACATCTCATTGATATGCCTAGTAAATGTGATTGTCTTCTCCTTGTTTGTCTTGCAACCTCCACCACACTCCACACCACTTATAGTGCTAAAACCATGGCTCACGCTCATGTATTGCGTGAGAGTTGAAAAGGTTTGAGAAAGTAAAGGTGTGAAAACAATTACTTGGCCAATACCGAAGTTGTGCATGATTTAAATTCGTTGTGCAATGATGATAGAGCATAGCCAGACTATATGCTTTTGTAGGGATAACTTTCTTTTGGCCTTGTTATTTTGAAAGTTCATGATTACCTTGCTAGTTTGCTTGAAGTATTATTGTTTCCACGTCAATAGCAAACTATTGTTTTGAATCTAATGGATCTGAACATTCACGTCACATAAGAGGAGTTACAAAGGACATCTATGCTAGGTAGCATGAAAGCATCAAAAATTCATTCTTTATCACTTCCCTACTAGAGGACGAGCAGGAGTTCAGCTTGGGTATGCTTGATACGTCTCAAACGTATCTATAATTTTTGATGGTTTCATGATGTTATCTTGTCATCTTTGGATGTTTTATGTACCTTTTATATCTTTTTTGGGACTAACTTATTAATTCAGTGCCAAGTGTCAGTTCCTGTTTTTTCTATGTTTTTGGCTCTTTTCAGATATGTTTTTGGAACGGAGTCCAAACGGAATAAAATCCCCAAAATAAATTTTTCCAGAACGGAAGAAGATCGGGGGGCTTGAGGGCCAAGGCAGGAGAGCTACAGGGGACCCACAAGCCCTGTAGCTGCCACGAGGGGGGCGGCGGCTACCAGGCTTGTGGCCTCCCTGGCGCCCCCCTAACCTAGCTCCTTCGCCTATATATTCCCTAAAATATAGAAAAAATAGGGAATTCCACGAAAACACATTTCCGCCGCCGCAAGCTTCCATTTCCGCGAGATCTCATCTGGAGATCCTTCCCAGTGCCCTGCCGGAGGGGACTTTGGAGTTGGAGGGCTTCTACATCAACATCATTGCCCCTCCAATGACTCGTGAGTAGTTCACTTCAGACCTACGGGTCCGTAGTCAGTAGCTATATGGCTTCTTCTCTCTCTTGGATCTTCAATACAAAGTTCTCCATGATCTTCATGGAGATCTATCCGATGTAATCCTCTTTGGCAGTGTGTCTGTCGAGATCCGATGAATTGTGGATTTGTAATCAGATTATATATGATATATATTTGAGTCTTTGCTGATTTCTTATATGCATGATTTGGTATCCTTGTATGTCTCTCCGAGTGTTGGGTTTTGTTTGGCCAACTAGATCTATGATTCTTGCAATGGGAGAAGTGCTTGGTTTTGGGTTCATACCATGTGGTGACCTTTCCCAGTGACAGAAGGGGCAGCAAGGCACGCATCGTGTTGTCGCCATGAAGGGTAACAAGATGGGCTTTTATCGTAGATATGAGATTGTCCATCTACATCATGTCATCTTGCTTAAGGCGTTACTCTGTTCTTTTGGACTTAATACACTAGATGCATGCTGGATAGTGGTCGACGTGTGGAGTAATAGTAGTAGATGTAGAAAGTATTGGTCTACTTGTTTTGGACGTGATGCCTATAGATATAATCATTGCCATAGATGACGTCACGACTTTGCGCGGTTCTATCAATTGC
Organism: Hordeum vulgare subsp. vulgare; assembly: GCF_904849725.1. Taxonomy (NCBI): domain Eukaryota; kingdom Viridiplantae; phylum Streptophyta; class Magnoliopsida; order Poales; family Poaceae; genus Hordeum; species Hordeum vulgare. The sequence goes on along the minus strand of NC_058521.1, from coordinate 472,225,073 downwards.
TCGACAGTAATTTGTTCACCCACCGTCTACTTGCTTTCATGAGAGAAGCCACTAGTGAACACTACGGCCCCCGGGTCTATTCACACCTATCGTTTCCACTTTTGCTTTTACTTTACTTTGTTGCTTTGTTGCTTTCATTTCTCACTTGGCAAACAATCTATAAGGGATTGACAACCCCTTCATAGCGTTGGGAGCAAGCTCTTTGTGTTTGTGCAGGTACTTCTGATATTCCTTCACTGGATCGATACCTTGGTTCTCAAAACTGAGGGAAATACTTACCGATGTTGTGCTACATCACCCTTTCCGCTTCGAGGGAACACCAACGCAAGGCTCCAAGGCCACGGGGGAATCCTTTGCATATTTTCCAAGGAAGTCCCTAAAGGCGTAGCCGTAGCAGAAGGATTCCTGGTGCTGTTGCTGAGGAGTATCAAGACAATAATAGTCTCCCGTCAGCACGTGTTTCTGGCGCCGTTGGAAGGTCTTTTGTTGGAGTAGCAGGGGGCTATTGGTATCTTCCATGCTAGGCGTGTTATCCTCGATATGTGTTTATTCACTATCATTCACGAGAAAGGGGCATGTAATTGGAATTCCCAGTTCCATGCTCAAATCGAAAAGATAATTGCAAACAAAACTCCACCAGGATTGACGTTGGTATGGACGGTACCCGGGGATTCGGCTAGCCGTGGAGTGTGATTGATTGGTGGTGGGGAGTCAAAACTTTACTTTTCTGTTAGTCATTGCGTTGACAATGAAAGCATGCCACCCAAAATTATTATATCTGTTTTCAAAGCTTGAGCTCTGGCACCTCTGCAAATCAATGCTTCCCTCTGCGAAGGGCCTGTCTATTTATGTTCCTATTGAGTCATCCTCCTCTTACAAAAGCACCAATTAGAGAGCACCTCTATCATTTTTATGCTTTGCTTTTAACTGTGTTGAGTATGACTGTGACTGGATCTTCATTGCTTGAATTACAATGTTTAGTCAGCCCTTGGTCTTTTAAGGTGCTCTGCATTGATGTTTTGCGGTCTCAGAAAGAGCTAGCAAGATACCATTTATTCGTATTGCTTCATGTTGTTTTGATTGAAGTGTTGACATTTGAGGCTTATTATTATTTGCTCGCTAGTTGATTATGCCATTGATATGAGTTTACCGTGAGACCTAGATGACATTTGCTTATGTGGTTTGCTTGTGATCTTGCTGAATTTCTCGTTATGAGTTAGACATAGTTGCAACAACAAGATGAAACAGAGTTCGTCAAAGTTTTTCTTTTGTCTCTTTCAGTTTGTCAACTGAATTGCTTGAGGACAAGCAAGGCTTTAAGCTTGGGGGAGTTGATACGTGTCCATCGTATCTACTTTTCCGAACTCTTTTGCCCTTGTTTTGGACTCTAATTTGCATGATTTGAATAGAACTAACCCGGCCTCACGCTGTTTTCACCAGAATTGCCATGGTGTTGTTTTTGTGCAGAAATAAAAGTTCTTGGAATGTCCTGAAAATTTACGGAGATTTTTCCTCGAATAAAAGAAAAATACCTGCGCAAAGATCCACGGAGGAGGTGGACCAGTGGGCCACAAGCCCACAGGCCGCGGCCACCCCCCCCCCCCCCCTCACCGTGCCGTGAGGGCTTGTGGGGCCCACGTGGCACCACCGCCCCCAAACTCAGCTCTATATCTTCCGTCTCGCCCTGAAAAAAATCAGAGAGAAGGTTTCATCGCGTTTTGCGATACGGAGGCGCCACCACATCCTGTTCTTCATCTGGAGGGCAGATCTGGGGTCCGTTTCGGGCTCCAGAGATGGGAAATCGTCGCCATCGTCATCATCAACCTTTCTCCATCGACAATTCCATGATGCTCTTCATCGTTCGTGAGTAATCTCATCATAGGCTTGTTGGACGGTGATGAGTTGGATGAGATCTATCATGTAATCGAGTTAGTTCTTGACGGGGATTGATCCGTAGTATCCACTATGTAATCGAGTTAGTTCTTGACGGGGCAGATTGATGTTGCTACTACTTGGCTATGCTTAATGCTTCTCACTTGGGCTCGAGTGCCATGATTTCAGATCTGAACCAATTATGTTGTCGCCAATATATGTGTGTTTTAGATCCTATCTTGCAACTTGTAGTCGCCTACTATATGTTATGACCCGGCAACCCCGGAGTGACAATAGCCGGAACCACTCCCGGAGATGACCATAGTATGAGGAGTTCATGTATTCACCGCGTGTTAATGCGTTGGTCCGGTTCTTTATTAAAAGGACAACCTTAATATCCCGTAGTTTCCATTAGAACCCCACTGCCATGGGAGGGATGGACAATAGATGGCATGCAAGTTCTTTTCCCTAAGAACGTATGACTACATACGGAATACATGCCTACATTAGATTGATGAACGGGAGCTAGTTACATATCTCTCTGTGTTATAGCTGTTACATGATGAATCATATTTGTCACAGTCATCCATCACCGATCCACTGCCTAGAGTCTTTTACTACTGGTCCTCGCTATGTTACTTTGTGTGGGCTTGTCCCTTGCTACAAAAGGGATTGGGCCACTATGTTGATACTGTTGCTAATGTTGTTACTTTGCTGCTGCTGCTACTGTTGTTCCTTGCTACTTCGCTGTTACTTGTTGCAAGACCTTTTCCAACACCGTTGCCGGCCTTGGCGAACCAACAAATTTGGGTTGTATACTCTACCCTCGAAAACTGCTGCGATCCCATACGCTTGTGGGTTATGAGTCCGCCAATGACCATGCTCGCAGCTGGGAAGAAAACACATATAGTCTGCCAATGACTATGCCAGCTTTAATGTCGGATGCGGTGCTTGCTTGCTTTTTCTTGAATTTGAACTACCTTCTGCTGAGCTTAAACTGGCCGATTTCAAAAGTTGGTTTTGCCAGTCTCAATGCCCGACGTTTGAAAAATAAAAAGGGGGGGCTTTCTCTGGTGTTTCTTATTTCACTGGCTTTGAAAGCTCCCGTCCGGAGGACGCCTTTGGAGACAACCGCTCCGCGCCACCCCTAGGAGTCAAGGAGCATGAATGCAAGGACTTGCCACCTTAGGGGCAACGTTTTTCAGTGGTCAACCCCCGCTCGGCGGTCCGGACCGAAATTTGATACCACCATTATCAGTGTTCTGGGAACGAGGGTACCCAGACCTGCCTGCCTGCGGCCCAGGGCAGACCCACTTCGTCAACACAAGATTGGCCACGAACTACCCACCCAGAACAAGGCCCGCGTGAGGGGCCAAGCCTCATGGGGAGGAGCAGCGTCAAGACCCGCACGGAGGCTTCCTCAGGACTCCTCAGGAGCGGCACATATTCCAATGTAAGGTTGGACCTCACGATTCAAGGGTGACGCCAGGCAAGGGCACGCGATCAAAATGTGGCAGAGCAGGACAACTTCCACTTTCGGTGCAAAGAAAGCAGGAGTGAATTAGGACCCCAAAGGCATCTTCTAAAGGTTTCCCTTTCGGTGCAACAAGACCCTGGTCGCCCGCCGCAGGACGGATGTCACCCCTGCGCTCATCTCTGCGATGTTGGCAGCAGCTTTACAGGCGAAGATCGCTTTTCGCACGGGAGGCATGTTCCCGTGTCTCCCGCTGAAACTGGCCATTGTGGGATCCCTTCCCGCCAATGATAAGGGAAGAGGACCCTGGCCTCCACTATAAATAGAGAGGGTAGGATACTTGAGAGGGAGGAGACGACGGGAACCCTAGAACAACACACTGAGCCACTTGGCCTCCGGAGGCACGAAAGCACTGTACTATCTCGCCATTAACCTCCGTGAGAGGCAATCTACCAAAGCAGGAGTAGGGTTTTACGCTTCGCAACGGCCCGAACCTGGGTAAACTGTTGTGTTCTGAGTTCTCCTCACCTTCGAGTGAGTTTTTCGCCGTCCCCATCGAGTAGAGGCTAGGCGAGACGAAGCACGGAGGATCCTGCGCACACGCCCCTGCGTTCGAATCCTTAGGGTTTTGCGGAGCCCGAAATCCGACAACCACAAAGAGTCCCGGGAGGCCTTAGGGCCCCCTGGGGCGGTGACCAAAGGAACGAAGCACGGAATCGCTCAGGCGCTAGAAAGGGGGGCTCCTGGGATTGCCTCGGGAGTCTTACCGGCCGTCAAAGTAGGGACTTGACGATGCAGAGCGGCTTGAGTGTCAAGGGGGACTCCTGAGCAGTGCGCCTTAGGAGCCTTACTGGTCGCAAAGCCACTCGGCCCCCAGGGTGTCGAGGCTTTGCCACGTAAGGAGCGGCCTTGGTAACGGGTTGAGCCTCACGCTGGTAGGGAAATGTGCGGGACCGGGACCTGTAGACATAGAGTGTCAAAAAGGTCTTCACCTCGTCCCACTAACGAAACAGGAGCTGCACACGAGGAACTACACAAGGGACCGACACAAACCCACGAGCTAAGTACCTCGCAGGCCCTAGCCGGGACCCTCTCGCTTTACGACAAACTAACGGTGAATTAAAAACATGTGCACTAATGAAAGGATGCACGTCCTAAGGATTCGGCGGCAGCAAGGAGCGATTTCAACACCCAAGCACGCGGTGGCACGAGAGGTGCCTCGGGAGGGCAGGACCTCCAGAAGGTCGTGCTTCCCTCGTTGTCCCAAGCCACAGCAGGTGCAGCAATGGGACCTAAGCTTTGCAGACGGGTTGCAACGACCACCAACATGCAAGCCATCACCTCAGGAGCAAAAATAAAAGAGGAGGGCAACAAAGGTAATAAAGACATAGGTTCAACGCCCGACAGGGCAGGGTCTTTTTTAACATCGTAGGAACAGTTAAGCAGAAGATGGGGGACGCCTAGGGGGAGGAACCGCCGACGGAGCCCTTGACGACCACGGGCTCGGTGTCGGAGTCCTCCTACTCACTGGAGACGGCCCAGCTCCCTTCCGCGAGGTACCCCGATCGGCATAGCTCGCTGCAATGCTGGTAGTGGCATCGTACATGGCGCCACAGAAGAAAAAGAAGGAGACCCGCGAAGGTCTCCGTTGTGCTAGGGAAGGAGACGATCAAGAAAGATGCCTCATGAGTCACACTCTTCTTTTTAGGTTGGCACGTGCTCGATACAACAACTTCCTTTCTCTCCAATGCTGATATGTGTTGGATACGGGAGTCATTTTCAATCGCTTTCTTCTTCGACCTGTGAACGAGCCCACCAGGCTTATCTGTGTTGATGCGGCAGTCGTGCCCCCTTTTTTGGGCTCACGAACGAGGTGTTTCCGAGTTCCCTTGGTTCATCCATTCTTACCACGATCGCACCCAACGGATGCCACACACCTTGCCCTGGATGATGACGATGTTGACGGCAAGGGAACGCCCTTGCGGGGTGCGCCTGCCAGACTACCCAGGGCCTCGCGCTCGCGGGGGCTGGGCATGGAGGCTTGGATCGGGTATGCCCTGGCTACATTGGGAACCTAGAGAGCTGGGTTCTGGTTCACTGGGACACTACACACACACGCCACCTCATCAAGGCCACATGATGTACCTCTCACACGAGGCCCAAACACCGGAGGACAAGCCCACGCTGTCGAAACAGGGCGCTCCTTTGCGGGGTTCCCTCATATAGTCCTCGCGAGGCGGGCCTTACGCTTGAGGAGCCTCCGTACCCACGTTCGGAGCCCGGACCCAAGCTTGGCAATGAACACCATGAGAAGTTTATTTTCAATCCAAAATGGCATTCGATTCGAAGTTTGGAGAACATAAGCCCTTTTTACACGCCCCGCAGGGCCAACATGTGGCATTAAGGAAAGGGGAAACGACATAAAAAAAGAAGAACGGGCCCTCAAGGCACCGCTGTAGGAGACCTCGACGCCGACGTTGCACACACGCTCAGTCGGAGTCCGCCTCCTCCTTCACATGGGCACCCAGGGAGCCATCGGATTTGATGTCGCACCACTGCCGCCGGAGGAGGAGCCATTGTTGCTGTCGTTGGTGTTGGAAGGGTCACTGCTGCCGCTGCTACTATCCTCCATGCAGCAGTTGAGGCGTCCGTTGGTGCTTTTGAAGACCTTCACGAAGAGCGTGGAGGCCATGTCGAACTTGAAGTGGAGGACGTTCCTGTCCTGCAAGCCCTAGGCGAGGGCGAACGACTAACACCCATGCGTGAGGAACAAGAAGTCGAGGCAGTTGAACTTCGTCGCCACCCAGGTGGGCCCGTTGCAACAGTCGTCCGGCTGCAGCCACAGGCCTAAAGATTCGAGCTCCTCCATGTCCTCTGCGAAGAAGTCCGGGGATGGAGCTAGGTGAGGGGCCTTCCCTCCACCTGCACGATGAACTGGCGGGCCAAGTCGGCAGAGTGACTTCGCTACATGGGAGGGCGGGCGCGTGCGCCGCCCTACCAGCCCCTTCCATGTCCGCCCCGTCCACCGCGTTCGCCGCACCCACCACGCGCGCGGATGCTCAGGACACCACGGGCCACCGGCGGAGAGCGCATGCGTTCCCTGGGAGGTGCCTCAAGTGCGGCGACACACGCGCGGGGATGTCTCTTTCCCCTTGCCAGTCATCGCACACCCGCTCCCCTCCTCACTACCGTTTCCCTTTCAGTGATGGATGACCTCTTCACTGGCGCCATCACCACGGTCACGATGAGCGTGGAGGAGAACAAGGACGAGAAGGTTAGGGCAGGAGATCCCTCCCCCTTTGCCCTTTGATGGAGACTTCGAGCGAGCGATTGGTCTACGTTGCCTTGCGCATGCCCCACGGGCGGAAGATTAACAAGGGCAATAATAGCCCCGCGCCGCGCGTAGGCTTTATGTCAGCATCGGACGGGGTACCGAGGCAACGTGGGAAGCGAGGGCACCCATCACCAACTGCATGCCACGTGTCGTGCCTGACTCTTCTATGGGGAAGGCATGCGTCGTTCCATTCCCCACCACTCGACAAAAAGGGTCTAGTGTGCGCCCGCGGGCAGTGCCGATGGGCCCGAAAAAATGGAGAAGCCCATGGGTGCAAGTTGTGGCCTCATGATGCGCGTCGCGGCTTGGGGATCGGCCTATCACTGTGCCGTGCAGACAAGGCCCTCGTGAAGACACCTGCCTCATGAGGCTTGTACCAGCAACCGTCGACAAGGATTTCGAGGCGCCCCTACAGGGAAGTGACGAAAGCCGATCCGGGGGCTTTACGAGAAGGACGACCAAGGTAGCATGGGCAGCAAACTGGCCAGGCAAGGGCGAGTACTAAGGAGCGCTTGGGGGATTCCCCCTGGGGCCTTGTCGCCCGACCGGGAAAGGGACATGGGAGCTCAGCATCGCCGGGCCCCCCGGCTGGGGAATGGGAAATGCGCGAGGAGCAGCAAGAGACCTCGCGAAGGGAATAGGGACATGACAAGCATAACAATTGAACCCCACTCAAAATAAATGTATATTAGATTAACTCTAATGCTCTTTTCAAGGCCGAGTGATTTTGGGTGCAACAGGAAAAGGAAAGTCTAGGTGGAGGAGGCACTATCTTCGTTGTGGCCCTCGAAGGCCCTGACACCCGTACTGCCGCTTCCCTCAGGAGGCTCCGCTTGGATAACAACTCCACCATGGACTCCAAGTGCTCGCGCACCTCCTCCCTGAGGGGGTCCTGGAGGTCTGCGGGTACCGGCTCTATCACGCGGGCAGGTCGAACGCGGGATCATGGCAGCGCAGGTTCGAGAAAAGGCTCGTGAGCACGCTGCTCAGAAGGCCGCGCACGCTGGACTCGATGTCATCGCCCGCCTCTGGAGACTTCTGACTCCAGTGCCTCCACCACCTTGAGGAAGAAGTCGAGGTAGCCCCCGTCGCCATGTGCACGAGGCAGTGGCGGGGCATCCACAATGAAGCAGCGCAACGTGCCGTTCACGCGTAAGGCAAGCTCTAGGAACTACTTGGCGCGTTGTGACTCCATCATCTGCGCAAGTGTCGCGTCGTCCTTGGCGGGATGCACGGCGTCGGCAGCTTCTTCAACTTGGGTCAGGAGCGAGGCTAGCTCCTCCTTGGCGCCCTCCTCGCCCCTCGAGGCGTCTTGGAATGCGGCCTGAGCGTCCCGCGGCTGGGCCCTGAGCGCGCCCGTCTTCACTTGAAGTGCATCGCATCTGAGCTGAAGGTGGTCTTCCTGCCGAGGGAGCTTGTTGCGGTCCAGGCCCTCCTAGCGACCGACGCCCTCTGGGTCAGGCATGATGAGTTGTGTTGCACGCTCTCAGCGCCCGACAATTGCCTCTGAGGGAATCATGGGTCCCTTGGGCCTCGTCGGGCCGCGCGTGGAGGAAGATGCCTCCCCGGAAGGCGGCGCAAGAGAGGACGCCCCGGCGAGCCCACGCGCCGCCTCTGGGACACGAGTGCCTTGAAAAGTTCAGCGATCAAGATTTGTCAAGCCGATCAAGGCACACAAGAAGAAGCGGTGGTGATGGTATACTTACTCGTCACTGGGAACCCAGCGCCAATGTAGTGGGGCCAACCGTGGCTCCGAAGCCCCGTGCACACCCCGTCGCCGAAAGCATCCCTTCTAGCCGCCATGGGAAGGTAGGAGGATGGAAGTAGGCGGTGTTCGCGTGGGAATGGTGGAGCAGCACAAGGGCAGGAGGAGGAAGAGGCAGTGTGGTGGAAGCACCCACCCCAGGGGCGGCCGTTTTATAGACGTGATAACGACCCCCAAGGCATCATGGCAGTGGAGGCGACATGCGCCCCATCATGTGTCACATTCCACGACTAGCCCATTGGTGGTTTTGGCTTGGAGCCTCATTCCCCGACTGACTGCCACTTGCAAGAAGAACGGTGCAAGTGGACAGCACTGTCAAGAGAAATGATGGCACGCATTACGCGTGGGCTTTGCATAGGACCACTCGGTGCGGTTCCCGGGGCATCATGGGGGAAGTTTTGCGTCGCATCAGATGTCGCGCGTCGAGCCGGGCCCGCACGCGATGAGGGCCCGCATCACTTTTCCCTCCTCCAGGCAGAGCCGTGCGCAAAGCAGGCCAGGAGGCTACTATCGGGCCTCTGGTACTGGGGGTACCGAGGTCCGTCGGCCTACAGTCCCGTGCGCGACGTGGAGAAGCGAGCCTCGCTCGTCCCACTAGCAAGTTTGGCGAGGAAGACCCTTGCGAGGCAAGCATCAAGGGACAACCACCGAGGATCACGAGGGGACGCCTGCGGTAAGGGCATGTCTTGAGGTTGAACCTGAGGCTCTCGCGAGGTGGGGTCACCAAGGGCGATGTAACAAGGCCCCACGGCCCTGCACCTCCGTGTGGGTGATGGAGGTTGTGCATGCGGCGCAGGAGCGGTGCTAGTCAGCATAGACGGGGAGGATTTCCTCTCCCATGCTAAAGGAGCGGGGCCAGCTAGCGTGCTCGCAAAGAGGCTCCCAAGGGTTCCCCGTCCAGTGCAAGAAGAATAAAGCTCGGTGCTCGACGGGATGGAGGTCACCCCCAAGTCCACCAGCGCGTCATGAAGAGAAGCTTTTGCAGGTAAAGACCATCTTTCTCAGGGTGGACTACAGTCTTGTCCCCTTTTAAAATGGCCACTATGACAACCCTTCCTGCCAATGTTTTCAGGAGGGAGAGGACCAAAGCTAGTATAAAAGGGAGGCCTAGCCTCCGTAAAAGGAGAGGGGCACCACCTTCATCTCCGCTAGGGCAAGAATTCACCTTTATACTCATTCTTCCACCTCAAGCAATCCAAAAGTAAGCAGGAGTAGGGTTTTACACCGCACGGTAGCTCGAAGCTAGGTAAATTGTTGTGTGTCCTAGTTCGTCTTCCTTAGCTCGCGCCGCCATAGAGTCGCAGTGAAGTGGAGAGGTAGAACAGGGTAGGAGAGCGAGCGCACCCCAGAGTTCGAACGTTTTCTTGGGTCTACGGAGCCCCGATTCTGACAGGGTCGAAGTCTCCTTCCCCCCACATATATGTGTACTAATCAACGAGGCCGCTCACAGTCAGCATACATGGGTAAAATATGATGCAGGACCTTCACGCTGCTGCGCCAGCCTCCTTCCTCACCTAAGCCTCCGGATGAAGAGGCTTTTTGGCCTTCTTCTCCTTCTCGAGGGTGGCGGTCTGCTTGGACCTATTCGGCACCATTGCGAGCCTGGGTCGGATGGTGGAGAGAGAGTGTGTAGACGTTAAGACAGAAGAAATGATGTATTTTCGTGTGAGGTTGAAGACAGTGGCGGTGGAATAGGGGACGGCTGGAGTAGGATGAGAAGTGCCTCCGAAAATACCTTTTTCATACGGAGGAATGCATAGAGGCCGGTCCTCTCCGCTTGACGTGGCCACACCTTTTTATGTGCATGACCCAGGCACCGAACAGTTCCACGACTCCCATGCCCACATTTAATGTGAATCATGGGTAGACACTAACACACATCATTACAATGCAGTAACTTCTCGCCACATGTGTTTGTGCACTGTTTTGGGCCTAGCCCAACAACGTCACGAACACAAGTGTGGCCCAGACCTGGGGGCTCCTGTTGGTGTACTAAAGAACAGGTCCTTTAGTACCCGGACTTGTACACAAACGATGACACCCTCCCGGCCGGCAAGCCTTATCGGAAGACTATCACACTTGAGATAGCGGCAAGCTACAAGCTGCTCGTCAGAAAGTGAAGGCTCGGCAAGCTTTGTGTCACCAGGTTCCCACTACCAAGCCACAGCTCCACCTCATCAAACTGGTTAGCACTTGTTGATGAGGTGCCGAGCGGGAAGACGATTAGGTAGAGACATGTCACGTCATGCAACGACTCCGGAGGATTAATCCAATTTTATCGACACTTGTCCTAATGTTGTGGCGAAACAATAGGAGGTGGCTGGGAGGACGACATAGAAGGAGAAGCCATCCTTGCCGAGAGATGGCACCAGCGTGACACCTCACGATGCAATTAATGTGTCTGTCCTAATCCGCCACGGTTAGGAATTCAGCACAATAGCTTGGCTCAGCAGATTGACCACTGCTGTCGCCATTATTTGCCTTATGTAGTTACTATTTTAGCCATTGTGGCGACCCCTTACTCCCTTAGTCTAAAAAAGGAGGCCCATGGCTACCTATACAAGGGTCAAATCCATGTCCATTTGCACGCATAGCCGCTGAAATGACGTGGATGTCGCCTAGAGGGGGTGAATAGGCGCTTTAGAATAATTACGGTTTAGGCTTGAACAAATGCGGAATAAAACTAATGTTTAATTTGTCAAGCCCAAAACCTAAAACAACTAGGCTCACTATGTGCACCAACAACTTATGCTAAGCAAGATAAACAACTAAGTGATAGCAAGATATATAACAAGAAACAATATGGCTATCACAAAGTAAAGTGCATAAGTAAAGGGCTCAGGTAAGAGATAACCGAGGCACGCGGAGACGGCGATGTATCCCGAAGTTCATGTCCTTGCGGATGCTAATCTCCGTTTGGAGCGGTGTGGAGGCACAATGCTCCCCAAGATGCCATTAATTACACCGTAATCTCCTCACGCCCTCGCACAATGCAAGATGTCGTGATTCCACTAAGGGACCCTTGAGGGTGGTCACCGAACCCGTACACACAAGGTTGGGGCAATCTAGACAACTTAATTGGAGGCTACCAACAACACCACGAAGCTTCACCACAATGGATTGTGGCTCTATGATGACCTCAAATGCTCGGGGCAGTCTCCACAACTTAATTGGATACCTCGACGCTTGCCCGGAGCTTTATACCACAATGATTGAGCTCTGAGGCAGCACCAAGCTTCTAGAACGCCAAAGCATCCACGAAGAACAATCTCTAGGGTACCAAGAACCCAAGGGTAATAATCTTCTCAAACTTCACTTCCACGTATCATTGTCGAGAACTCAAAGCGATGCACCAAGTACTATGACAAGAGCACACGAAGTGGTCAAGTTCCTCACACTCAAATCCCTCCATAACAACAAAAGCTATGGAGGAATATGAGAGGAAGAACAAGGAGCTCACAAAGAACTCCAAGATCAAGATCCAAGGGGTTCCCCTCACATAGAGGAGAAAGTGATTGGTGGAAATGTGGAAATAGATCTACTCTCTCTTTTCCCTCAAGAACTAGCAAGAATCATTGGAGGGATTGAGAGTTAGCAAGCTCTTAGAAGGTCAACAATGGGGGAAGAACACAAGCTCAACGGATAGAAAACTATTGGGGAAGAAGACGCCCTTTTATAGGCCTCCCCACATCGAACCATTATGCACTCAGGCTGTGCACAAGTAGTACCACTTAGGCGAGCGGTACTTCCACTAGAACATGAGTTTCAAGAAAAACGTGCAAACGGCAAAGATCTCGAGGAGGTAATGCCACCGGAGCGGTACTACCATTCACCTCAGCGGTACTACCACTCCCCCTAAGCGCTACTACCGCTCAAAATTGAAAAAGACCTCGAAGAAGCTAGAAGAAAAATATAAGCGGAAGAGAAGCTAGCAGGGGAGGGCGGGATTACCGCCAGAACGGTACTACCACTGTGCCCAAGCAGTACTTCCGCTTGAGAGAAAAAACCTGCCCTGAAGTGCCAGAACTTTCGCATACGAGCTCCTAATTGAGCAAACTCAAGCTTGCTAGATTCAGGACGACAAGAACTATCTTAAGAACATGCAGTTATGAAAATGCCAATGATATTGAGATGTGAAACCTCTATGAATGAAGAACCGGCAAAAACTTCCAACATAAAAAACATCATAGAAGATGCATATGGACTCCGTTTTTGATGAACTCAAGCTTGTCATGAAGATGAACATAAGTTCTACAACTCACAAAGAGAATCACCAAACAAGAACCAAGAAATATCATGGGATCACTTGATCCCTCTCGGTACATCTTGTACGCTTTGTGTGTTGATCAACTTGATTTACTCTTTGACTTAGTCTTGATCAACCTTGTGTCTTTATGACCATTCTTTGGATAATACGTTGAATACCACCTTGGTTATCATATAAACTCTTTGATACCAACATATGGACTTCAAGAACTTCCTATGGAGAAATCCTTTGTATATAACTTAAGGCAACCATTAGTCCATAGGGATTGTCATCAATTACCAAAACCACATACGGAGAAATATGCTCTAACAGCTGCACTTCCTCAGCTCCTTGTCATGAAGATGCGCTCCTTGTAACGAGGGCAACACACATAATCCACCAGAACACAGGACGTATGGTATTACACCTCACGATGGCCCGAACCTATCTAAACCCTTGTGTGTTATTGGCTGGTTCTGCTCTTTGTGCATGTCGATCCCCATAGTCGAACTGCAAAGGGGCAGTTCCTAGCCCCATAGATTGTTACACCTGGACACTACAGGGAGCCACTCATTTGGTCCATCTAGCCACTTCTTCTCCTACCTCCATAAAAACCGTGTTTACATCCACTCCCGAGTTCTTGCTCATTTTTGTGTGATTTTCGATCACTTTACTCGGAGCTCCATTTTTAAAATTGTTCAAGCAAATTGCTCCTTGTTATGTGACTCCTCCAATGATCCAATTAGTTTTTGATTTTTGGTTTATATTTATATTATTTTTCTACTATTGGTGACCAAGAGTATGAGATTGCATGTTGAATTTGTTTGATTCCAAGTAGTTTTGATGCTTGATATGAACTATAGGCACTTGTGAGAGTATTTTCTATCAACCTTATTAAGTATTATTCACTTTTATTTTAGGGACTAAATTTTTTATAATTTTTTAGAGAAAAGAGAAAATAATGTAGAGATTCTTGAGAGTTTTCTCTAGTCGGAGAGTTGAAACCCTGAAGTAGAAGCCTAAGTACATTCTTCCTCGTGCCGCCGAGGTGCAACCTTACGAATGGCCAGGCAATGTATTCATGGAGGAAGTGGGTTTTCAAGATGACTTATGTTATGTGGCGAACAATGTTGGCCTCACCTCGTTCCTTGAAGATAAGTATGATGAGTATCTCCTCCTTACCCATACCTTCGTGCAAAATTTCTATTTTATGCCTACCGAAGATCCATCTGCCATGTCATTCCATGTTGATGAGGAACCTTATCAAATGCCACTTGAGAGATTCTATTAGATATGCAAAATTCCTAGTGAAGGGAGCGTTTTACAACCACATACTAGACTCTTTGAGGACTTTGTGCATGAGGTAGCTATGGAGAGACGCGGGGAGTTTCCAAAGTCAGAGTCGCTAGTTTACATTCCCCTATTTTAGGTTACTTCTCATTATTTGGTCACAGAGGTGTGACTCGTAGAGGGGAGAGCGGAGTACTTAGTTCACAAAATGTTGTTATTTTATTTAGTGCTCTTTTTGGTGACCGAACCTTTAGCTTGGGAACTTTGGTGGCTCGATGCTTACATACTAACCGCTCTAAGGTTGTCATTTATGGTGGTATTTATGCTTCCTGCCTTACGCATCACTTTGAGATACTTATTAGGCATAAGTAGGGTGAGCTATTGGTCACAAAATATTTAGACCATAATAGCATGGTTGGACATGATTTCATTAGTAAGGGTTGTAACACCCCGAGAATCATGCTATAATATTCTCCCCCTAATGGTGCCATGTCATCGAGTTTAACTAAGCCAAATTGCCACTTGTAAGAAAATCAAAGCCATTTTCAAATTTAAAATAATGTCAAATTATTACTTCTTGAAACTATAAAACAAAAATGTTGGTTCAGTTGCAAATATTCACTAAGGAATTGTCATGAAAGAACCAATACCACTTGATTCACCAGTTAATTACTAGTAAAATAAAAAGGGATCCAAAACAACAAAAATAGCCATTTCAAAATAAACCAATGTTTATATATTTCCAATTGACTTGAAACCTTGTGAGCTTCATCATACGACGTCATTGCATTTATTTGTTAGGTTCCATATTTTGCTAAAAAAAATTAGTACCTCAAATAAATAGAAGACATTGACAAAAAAAGAATGAAGAAGTATAAAAGAAAAGGGTAAAGGCCTCCTGCGTACATGGTCACTAGTGCAATAGTGCACTAGCCGAGCCTATCTCCCCCTCATATTCCTCTGTTCACACGGAGCTGGGGGCCGCCGCGCGCGTGTCCATGCCATAGATCGACCACATATCGGCCATCCCCTACCTCCCCGATGCCTACAAGACCTACCATGTGCCTCCCCCGAACCTTATCCGCCTCTCCTTCCTCTACACCCGCATCGCGACCTCCACTGCTCGCACAGCCCAAGCGACACCGTCGCCATGCCGCCTCCACAGACATAGACACCAGCCTCCCTATCGCCCAAAATACGTCCAGGAGAACCACCATGGTCCCCTTCGTCCATTTCAAACACTTAATTGAGCCGCGGAGCCGTCGAGCTTCGTGTAGGATCGAAATTATGTCTAGAGGGGGTGATTAGACTACTTAACAAGATAAAAACTTAGCCTTTTCCCAGTTTTAGTTGTGGGCTAATTTTAAAAATTATGACTAGTCAAGTACACCCTACACATGCACATCTAAGAGTATAGCAGCAGAAACTAAGACATGCAAATGTAAAGTAGATGGTAAGGTAGGGAGATCAAACGCAAAGGTTGCCACGGTGATTTTTGGCATGGTTCCGATAGGTGGCGCTATCGTAAGTCCATGTTAGTGGAGACTTCAACCTACGGAGGGTAACAACTGCGAGAGTCCACGGAGGGCTCCACCCACAAGGTATCCACGAAGAAGTGGCCTTGTCTATTCCACCACGGCTTCCGTCCACACAGAACTAGCCTCGCTCACTGTAGATCTTCACGAAGTAGGCAATCTTCTTGCCCTCACAAACATCTTGGTTCAACTCTACAACATGAAGTAGGAGGCTCCCAAGCGACACCTAACCAATCTAGGAGGCACCACCATCCAAAAGGTAATAGATGTGGTAGAACGATGAACACCTTGCTCTTGTGCTTCTAAAGATAGTCTCCTCAACACTCAATAACTATCTCTCTCTCAGACTTGGCAGGGGTAGGAGAGATTGATCTTGTAGAAAGCAACTTCGGGAGGCTTGAAATCAAGGTTTAAATGGTTGGAATGGAATCTCTTGATATCAACAAATGAGTAGATGGCTCTCTCTCAGAAAAATGGATGCGGCAAGTGTAAGTGTGTTCTGAGTGCTTCCTCTACAAATGAGAGGTAGGTGGAAGGGTATATATAGGCATCCCCAAAAATCCAACCGTTACAACATTATTACCCAACTCAGTGACACCGAAATGAATCTCGGTGGTACCAAGTTGCACTAAATGCGAAAACTTTTGAATTCTTGGTGACACCAATATAGGAATCTCGGTGGTACCGATACAC
Source organism: Hordeum vulgare subsp. vulgare (assembly GCF_904849725.1). Taxonomy (NCBI): domain Eukaryota; kingdom Viridiplantae; phylum Streptophyta; class Magnoliopsida; order Poales; family Poaceae; genus Hordeum; species Hordeum vulgare. Next base: position 472,208,864 of record NC_058521.1, on the reverse strand, counting down.
TGACCTAGACCAGTTTCCAAATCTCGGTGAGATCGATTTCAAACTTAGAAATTATGATTCTTGAAATCTTCTCAACAGAAAGTTGGTCACTGAATCTTGGTGGCAACGATGTGAAAATTGGTGTTACCGAGATGGTAGGGTATGGCATAGGATCTGTCAAGTGTAAAATCAGTAGGGTCGAATGTAAATAGTTGGTGGCACCGATTTTGCAGGTTTGGTTTTGGGCAGAGATATTTTGTGGGAGAATGGCTGAGTATTTTTGGTGACTACCTCTAAGCACTTGAGCAACCAATTCATCATAATACCTCATCCACTTTTAATAGTATTAGCTTTCCTACGAACTCAAAGTGATTTCTCACAAATGTAAAATATAGAGTTTTCTTGCTTGAAGCTCGATCCAATCCTATTCCTTTCTTTGTATCAAGGGGCATCTCCTCACAATCCTATAGCCAAGGCATCTTTGAACTTTTCTGAAATATACTTGGATAAGATCATTAGTCCAAGATGCATATGTTCTGATTAATTACCAAAACCACCTTAGGGAGTAATTGTGCTCTCAATCTCCCCCTTTTTGATAATTGATGAGAACATATATATCAAAGATTCGACAAAAGATATAATCAATGATTAGCATCGATGCATTGAGAAGTATGTGGAAAGCAAGAGCTCCCCCTAAATTTTTGCATTATTTAAAATTTGCCTTTGAATGCAAATGCACAATCGATTAGGATCATGGTTACTCTTCCATGTCACATACAACTTGGTGGTGCGCATAAATGATATGAATGAATAGTAATGCACATGACACCAAACAATCAAGTGAATGATCATCATGTAGATAGCTCAAAGGTAATAATGTGGTAGCATCAAGCAATCACAACGTATGGTCAAACACACCTCTAAATGGATAAATTCATCCATAAGACCAAAAGTTTTGAAAAAACAAATGAGAGCAAATAAAGTGAAAAGCTCTCCCTCTCGAAGCTCTATTTGATTTATACACTTCTCCCCCTTTGGCAACAAGTTACCAAAAAGTTCAAAGGTCTAGAACTAAGCATATTTCTGGGCACGATCTCCTTCGATAGTTGATGATGGAGTGGACAAGAGAGCATCAACTAAGGCTTCTCCAGAAGTCATTGGAGTTGGAGGTGTAGACAATGGAGGTGCAGGAGCAGGAGCTGAAGCTTGAGCTGATGAAGATGGTCTTGCTTCCGGAACTGTCACAGCTGCTAACCTAGTGTGGGTCCTGAACTGAGTAGTAGTAGGAAGGGGCGACTCTTCACCATCATGCTGGAGCGTGGAATCTTCACAGAATCAGCTTTATGCCAGAGCTGCTCAAAAGTGGTGGTCAACTCCGTCACCTTAACATCCAGGTCATGGAATTTTGTCTCCACGATCCTCTTGAGGCTCTTATGGTTCAACAAGATCTTAGGAACTTTCTTCTCCATCCCTTGGATGGTGCTAACCAAGAATGACATATGCTTATCTCTAGTTCTGAGTTGTGGGGTAGGAGCTGGAGAATTCCTAGCAGACTCTCTAGCTATTACCTCTGCTGCCTCTCGAGCAGTAGCTGAGCTGGGATGGCTATCATCCATCAAAACTTCATTGTCTTCAAAATCAGGCTGAAGTGGTAGGTGGAGACGATCAAGTAGATATGCATGCTTGCCAATCTTGGCATCAATGAACATCTGAATATATGGAGCATATCCACAGGATCTCTTCTGATGTGCAGTAGTCCTCTTGACAGTCTCAACTATCAAGTCCATCACTCGAAACCGAGTGTGGGTGTCTATATGATGTAGCGTCTTGATGGGATAACCTTTAATCATCTTATCATCACCTGATTTGGATATCAGTGTGTATATCATGATGGTGTTCGTAGTGGGTTTCCTGCTTGCAAGAAATAGACACAGCCAAACTTGTGAGACGACACAAACTCATGAGGCATTGGCTTGTACATGTTAGCCATGGTGTTGTGGTTCATCTTGAGTTGTGAGTACACGTTCAAGTCTTCTTCTTGAGCTTTCGGAGCACCAATGATAGTGGTCCACTCAGCAAGTGAAGACTCATACCGGTGACCCTCGGTCATCCAAACAATTCTTCCATCTAAATAGAAGTGAGTGGTGGAATAGAATTGCATGATCAACTCATCGTTCCAAGCAATCATCTCTTTGCTAACAAAGTGTTCAATATCAACCATCCTGAAATTTTCTCTCACATGGGGAAAATAATCTTCATTTTCCTTGATGTATTCCCAATCTACATATCTCATATCGCTGACTACTGGATTTTTATGAAGCAAAACTGTCTCATAGAAATCTTGTTGTTCCCTCATGTGAAAGCACGGGTCAACAACAGTTCTCCTTTTGACAACATATGGATCAAAAATTCTCCTTCTCACAGCTTATCGATCAACAAATCTCCATTTCCCCATACCTGAATCTTTAATATTCTTCATGTTCTAAGCAGTAGGATGAGATGCATCATGGATTGGCAGATGAGGACTCGACTTCATAAGAAGAGGGGCATCCTCATCTTCCTCTACAGCAAAATATCTGGATAGAGAGACTTTGTTCTTTTCAGCTACAGGAATATCCTTTGTAGTCCTCTCAGGAGCTACAGACTTCTTAGTCTTAGGTACTGAAGGTTTTGGGGCTGACTTCTTAGGCATAGCATCAGCCATCAGATTTTTCTTCTTAGGAGGAGGAACCTCAGCTGGAATTTCTTCCTCCTCATCATCAGCAGCTTCTGCTGGATCTTCATACATTGAGGTTGGTATTCCAACAACATGAATAGTTACGTTCTTGGCTCTCTTCTGACGTGGCTTATTTTTAAGCCTAGCTTTTGGAGCTCTAGTGTCACAAGGTTTAGCATACTCCTTTCTCACATTCTTCCTCACTGTGGCCTTCTCCTTCTACTTCTAGGGAGCAGATTCCTTAGGGATGAAGTGAGCATCTTCTTCATCAGAATTGATTTTTCTCCTCGACCTGGTTGTTGCCTTGGACAAGCCATGGGAGCTATGAGTACCTGGTTCAGAAGGTGTCCTCTCAAGACTAGTGTCTGGGTCCATTTCACAACTTGGCTCATTGAAGTTTTTTTGACTATCCTCTAAACCTGACATTCTCGCAAGACCAAGTAGACAAGCAGACTTGTAGAGAAGGAGAAAAGCAGACAATCAGACCCTATGAAAAGATATAGAAGTGCTGGAATGGATGAGCGTCACAAAATTGCAGAAGTTTTGTCAAATTTTAACTCTCAAACAATTAGGTTTAACATTCAGCAAAAATGGATTTCGGTTCCATCGAGTCAGAAATTTCGGAGCAACCAAGACATATGTTCTCATTAACACAAACTTGTCACCCTTTCGGTTAAAAAGAAAAGGAGAACTCGATTCCACCGAGAACATTCTCGAAAACCCTAAAACAAAAATCGGTAAGTCCGATTTTTGCAACTCGGTGACACCGAGATTCAATCTTGCGAACTATTAACCCTAAAAATTCCTTTGCTCTCTAATCTAAGGGAGTTTTCTACTATAAGTAATTAGTGCAATAGTGGATAGATAATGACAAGACCTGTTTACGCAAAGAATCATATTTGGAGCGCAAAAGGAAAATGAATTCGTACCCTAACTTGGTGTGGATTTGCTATAGCAGCGGCGGTGGTGAAGAATCCATCAGCAGCGAGGACTCCTATGGCGAGGGCGCATGGGAGGATCAGGAATACGTCCAGGGGACTAGGGCGCGGCAGCGAGGAAGTGCGACTGTTCGACGTTTGAAGAATATTTTCAACCATCTGGTTCCGCGGATATATATATATCTCCTTGGTGTCAGTGACACCGAGATGATATTTTCAGTGTCACCGAGTTCCACAACTCTCAGCTGATATTGAAACTAGGTGAGGCCAAAAAGAAAAACTCAGTTGCACCGAGATGATAAAACCTGATCAACCCTTTCCTTCGGTGGGACCGAGATTTTGAGGTTGGTCACACCGAGATGCACTTTGGGAGGTTTTGGAATTCAGCCCTTGTCGAGAGGGATCTCCGAGTGCTCCTCGCAGAGAGTGGCCCTAAAGTGCTTGCTTAAATTTTGTTATGAAGCATGAATAGAATTTGAGACGAGAAAGCATAGATAGCTAGAGGAAGGTACTTAGGCATTCTTGCATATCCAATTGGCCAAACGAAATAGAAATCCAAATAACAACAATTGGATATCCTTGAATGAGAAAAATATGCATACCAACATGCTCACACAATAAGACGTCAAATAAAACACGGTGAACATGCACAATCATTCTAGCATCTATCAAGCACTTTGGCGATGACAAAGTCATCTATATATGAGTATATTGACTTAGGAGCTAAGTAAGAATACTTGATCATAGGTCATACTCATCCATTAAGAACAAGTGGGGTTACCACTTTTACATAATGCATTAATGCGTTCATATCATTTAGGAGATGCTTATACTCAAATCTTAGAGTAAAGCCCCCTAGATGTGACATCCCCCTAAGAGGGATAAACTAACCTCCGGTTTTGTCATAGAAGACTTCATGTAGGTGTAGTAGTGGTGGATGCTCATTGTTGATGAAGATCATCTTGAGTTGGGAGAAATCCTTATTTTTTCTTACTCTTCTCACCTACATGGGTCAGTCCCAAAGCAAAAGGAACAAATGCAAGGATATCTATGGACATAGAGTGAAATACATGGGAGGTGATGTCCAAAGATGCATTAATTACCTTGTCCCTTGCTCACCTTTGAGGGAATGTGTGACTCCTTGAACTAATGCATATGGTTGGAGTTGATTGCATATAGTTCTTGCCAAAATGAATAAGAGTGAATTTTATTGGTGGAGTCACCCCTCAAGAACTTTCTAGTTCTTACTCTTGGGGACCCACATCACCTTGATGGGGATCCTTGGAGCTGTGGTAGGACTAGATGAGGTAGTACTAGAAGTATCCTTGGGAACCCACTCGACCTTGTCTTGGGGTTCTTCCTCAAATAAGTCAATATCCTCCTCAAGCTTTCCCTTGCCCTTGTGATCTTGTGGTAGAAGGTCATCTTGAAAGCTTGTTCCCTTTGGAGGAGTAGGATCATACTTCTCCTCTTAAGGAGCAAACTTGGGAATGGGATATGGACTTTCTTCCCAAACATCTCCATTGACATTCAAGTAGCAAACACCATGCTTCTTCCGATGTCCTCCTTGCTTGCGCACAATTTCCTTGAGATTCTTACTTCCGGCAAGACTCTTGAAGACACCTCTCTCTATAATCCCTTTCAATAAATTGTTTTCTTGCTCAAGTGTAACTTGGCTAAGAGAATCATTAGTGGAATCAAGAGAGATACTAGCAACAACATCATTTGTTCTAGGTTTAGCATTGTTGTTACTAGATGAAGAAAATTTCTTGCCTTTGTTACTAGTGTTATTAGCTTTAACTTGTGGAACAAAAGTAGACAAGAGTAATCGTTTGGCTAGATAAGAAGAACTCTTCTTTCGAAGATCATCATTGATTGCTTTTAGAAACTCATGCTCTTGCTCTAAATTTAGCTTCCCGAAGCGTACCTTCTCATGAGTTCTTGCAAGCTCTCTATGATCTTCTAGAGTAGTTTCATGAGCTAACTTAAGAGTATTTATTTTTTAGTTAGTCTTTCAATCTCTTTCTTATCATCATCATTCAATTTATCTTGACTAGCATGATTATTTTCAAGTTCATTTTCAATGTTATCACTAGTCTTATCAAAGATCAAGTCATCTTCCCCTAACAAGTCATCGTCATCACTATCAAAGTCAAAGTACTCGGGGTGCTATACCTTTGGGCCTTTTGCAATGAAGCAGTTTCCAATCCCTTCATTTGGTGAATCAAATAAGTCATAGGAGTTGGAGGAAATGAGTGCAAGACCAGCAACACCTTCATCTTGACTATAGTCAGAGTTGGAGTGGTAGCTTCTCTCAGATTGGTTGTCAAACTAGGAGCCGGAAACCCATTCACCAACGTGAGCTTGATGTCTTCTTCTTGAACTGCTCTTGGTGTACTTGTCCTTCTTCTCTGGTTCTTTCCCTTTCCGAGAGTGCCTTCGTTCATAATGATCTTCTCTACTCCTTCTCTCTCTGTGAGGTGACTCATCTCTTGAGCTTCGTCTTCTAGGTGACTTTTCTCTTTGTTTGTGGGGAGCCGAGCAGTCATTGAAATAGTGTCTAGGCTTTCCATAGTTCTAGCAATTTCGGTCACAACCAGACAAACGCTTCTCATCATATCTTGAGCTTGAGGTTCTCTCTTTGCCTCAATCTTGTAGAACTTGTTGAATTTTATGGCCATGAGGCTTATCTCTTCATTGGTAACAAGGTTCTCACTTGAAGTAGCAGGAGTATCACTTGAATCTTTGTAAGCACCGCTTGACTTGTTGTGCAACTCATCTTTGTCTTTGAGAGACATTTCATGAGCAACAATCCTTCCAATGACTTTAGTTGGCTTGAGATCCTTGTAATTTGGCATCATTTGGATTAATGTGCACACGGTGTTGTATCTTCCATCCAAGGCTCTAAGTATCTTCTTGATGATGAATTTGCGGGTCATCTCTTCACTTCCTAAGCCGGCAATCCCTTTTGTGATGAGAGCTAGCCTAGAATACATCTCAGCCACTCCTTCACCATCCTTCATCTTGAACTTGTCAAGCTGACTTTGAAGCACATCCAACTTAGATTCCCTCACATAATCAGTATCTTCGTGCATATCAATAAAAGTATCCCAAATTTCCTTTGCATTCTCAAGGCGACTGATTTTGTTGAATTATTCGAACACAAGCAGTTGAACAGGATATCACACGCTTGAGCATTGAATTACAACATCTTCGGTTCTACCGCTGTTGCATCACGATCCGATTCTTTTCCTTCTCCGAAGAAATCACCTTGCACACCAACACGAACAGTAGCCCAAACGGCAGGATTATGACCAAGAATATGCATTTTCATCTTATGCTCCCAGCTAGCGAAATTAGTACCATCAAAATATGGACCTCTACGATGCTAATTTCCCTCACTAGACGCCATACTCTCCTAGGTTGCGAAACCAATGCAATGGATACCAAAGCCCTGATACTGCTTGTAGGATCGAAAGTATATCTAGCGGGGGGGCAGTTATTAGACTACTTGACAAGAAAAAAACTTAGCATTTTCCCAGTTTTAGTTGTGGGCCAGTTTTAGCAACTATGACTAGTCAAGTACACCCTACACATGCACATCTAAGAGTATAGCAGCGGAAAGTAAGACATGCAAATGTAAAGTAGAGGGTAAGGTAGGGAGATCAAATGCAAAGGTTGACACGACAATTTTTGGCATGGTTCCGATAGGTGGCACTATCGTACGTCCATGTTAGTGGACACTTCAACCCCATAGAGGGTAACGGCTGCGAGAGTCCACGGAGGGCTCCACCCACAAGGGGTCCATGAAGAAGCGGCCTTGTCTATTCCACCACGGCTTCCTTTCACACATGACTAGCCTCACTCACGGTAGATACTCACGAAGTAGGCGATCTCCTTGCCCTTACAAATATCTTGGTTCAACTCCACAACACAAAGTACGAGGCTCTCAAGCGACACCTAACCAATCTGGGAGGTACCACCCTTCAAAAGGTAATAGATGTGATAGAATGATGAACCCATTGCTCTTGTGCTTCTAAAGATAGTCTCTCAACACTCAATCACTCTCTCAGATTTGGCACGGGTAGGAGAGATTGATCTTGTGGAAACCAACTTGGGGAGGCTATAAATCAAGGTTTAAATAGTTGGAATGGAACCTCTTGATCTCAACACATGAGTAGGTGGCTCTCTCTCATAACAATGGATTTGACAAGTGTAAGTGTGTTCTAAGTGCTTCCTCTACGAATGAGAGGTAGGTGGGGGGTATATATAGGCATCCCCAAAATCCAACCGTTACAACATTATTGCCCAACTCAGTGACATCGAAATGAATCTCGGTCGTACCGAGTTGCACTAAATGTGGCAACTTTTGAATTCTCGGTGAGGCCGATATAGGAATCTCGATGGTACCGATACGATAACCTAGACTAGTTTTCAAATCTCGATGAGACCAATTTCGAAATCGGAATTCAGATTCTTGAAATCTTTTCAACAGAAAGTTTGGTCACTGAATCTCGGTGGCACCGAGGTGAAAGTTAGTGGTACCGAGATGGTAGGGTTTGACATAGGATCTGTCAAGTGTAAAATCGGTAGGGCCGAATGGAAATAGGTGGTGGCACCGATTTTGCACGTTTGGGTTTGGACAGAGATATTTTGTGAGAGAATGGTGAGTATTTTTGTGGCTACCTCTAAGCACTTGAGCAACCAATTCATCATAATATCTCATCGCATTTTAATAGTATTGGCTTTCCTATGGACTCAAAATGATTTCTCACAAATGTAAAATGTAGAGTCTTCTTGATTGAAGCTTGAGCCAATCATATTTCTTTCCTTGCATCAAGGAGCATCTCCTCACAATCCTATAGTGAAGGCATCTTTAAGTTTTTTTAAATATACTTGGATAAGATCATTAGTCCAATAATGTATATATTATGATTAATTACCAAAACCATCTTAGAATGCAATTGTGCTTTCACTTCGGGGTCGAGCCAGCTTTCCCACCACAATCGCCGCCCCTCGTCATCGCATTCGTCTCATCCGGCCACCCTCGCACACCCTAACCTCGTCCACGAGCTGTGGGGTGAGCTTCTCCCCCCGATTCCCCCCTTTCCTCCTTCGATTTGTATGTCGTAGGCCGCCATCATCGTCGTGCCCGAACCCCCGCGTACGAGTAGGTGCGTGCGTGAGGCTGCTCCTCTTGCGGTGTTGTTGTTGCTGCTGTACGCGCGCGCGCACGTGGCCTCGCCGTTGTTGTGCTGCTACTCGCCAAACGTTGCGGCTGCTCACTGCTCCGCTACTCTATGTTGTTGCTACTACTTAGCCGCTGCTCCTGCTAAGCTGTTGTCCTTGCTTAGTTGGGATTTTTTCACGATTTTGACCCATGGGATGAAAGTATTTCACGGAATGAACTCTCACTGAAACCATTTTACGATCTGACCTTTTTTGAAACGTCAGAGCCCGTGGCGTTGCAGACGCACATAGAAACGCCAGTCTAATGTGGCGTTGCAGACGCACATAGAAACGCCAGTCTAACTAGCGTTGCAGACCCACTCAAACGCCAGTCTAATGTGGCGTTGCAGGCCATGAGTGAAACGCCATTGTCCATGGCGTTTCAGCAGTACACATGTTGCTGGCGGCATGCCGTGGGCTGGCTGGATGTCGTCGCTGCGTTTCATAGTGGGTCTGCAACGCCAGCACTGTTGGCGTTTGACAATCGGCCTGCAACGCCACATTAGACTGGCGTTGCAAGAAAGAAAAAACGTCACGGTAGACAGGCGTGTCACTGTAGGGCAGCAACGCCAGCACTCTTGGCGTTTCACAGTGGGTCTGCAACGCCACTGTAGACTGGCGTTGCAAAAAAGAAAAAACGCCACGGTAGACAGTTGTATCACTGTATGGCTGCAACGCCACGGTAGACAGGCGTTGCATAGTGGGACAGCAACGTCACGGCTTGTGGCGTTTCTAAAAGGGTCAGATCGGAAATGGTTTCAAATCTGGTTCATTTTGTGCTGGTGTTTAAAGAAAAAGTTAAAACAGTGAAAAAATCCGCTTAGTTGCTGGTGCCACTTAATTAATTCTGTTGCTGCTGCGCTACTGTTTGCATGCTGCTGCTGCCCTGTGTCGTCCGCTCGTCCGCTTCCATGCCCGTAGCTGCTGTTGGCCAAGGCCTTGAGTGCGCCGTGCGTGCAGCTGTGTGTGTGTGAGTGTGTGTCTCGTGTGTGTATGTGCGTGAGTGTATAGCCAATGGCTGGCTCTGCCATCGGCCGGCCCCTGTTTAATTAGGCTAGGCTTAATTAGTAGTACTCTCTTCGTCATGATTTAGAAATCGTGATTGGAAATTCTTTAAAACCTAAGTGGTTATTGATTGGCTGTTAGATAAGATAAAAAATAGCATTCACACTGCGTGTATGTAGAAGTAGTACAACGAAGTACTCCCTCCGGTCCTTTTTTGTTTGCGTCTAAGAAAATTTCATTTTTCCCGCAATGCTCTGCGTCTTAGCATATTTTTACTCTTCTTTCCAATAGTGCCCCTCTGATCTCTTCCGCATGCGCAACCATAATAATTTTCATCTCTCCTTCCCGTGTCCCTCGTCCCTTCCCAAGACATGCATGCATGCAGAATGGGAGAGAGAGTCCCATGCAGAGAGATGAAAAAGAGAGTGACCCAGCATGCACACCTGCAGAAAGAGGAGTAACGTGGGCGCAAGAATTAAGGACCAATGGTTGGCATGCATCGAGTAACTCTCCTTCTAGCAATTCAAGGGCAAACTAGTCCAAGTTTTACCTAACTCTTCTTTCATTGGTATGTGAGCTGGACTCTAAACGCAAACAAAAAAGGACCGGAGGGAGTACTAATTAGTTGTTATGAGTAAATGCAATGCGTCTTAAACCTTGTATATTATGAAAATACACGTAAATTTAATTGTGTCTTCTAAACCGTGACGGATGTGGTACTAGTTTAATGCTAAATTAGTGTAGTAGTAGATGACATGTAGACCCCTATTAAATAAGTTAGGTTTATTTATTTGTTTAGGTGAATAGTCTATGACATGTATGCCACACGTGCCTTTTTGACTAGTCAAATTGACTTCGTCAAACTCGTTTTAAACAATTTTAGAAAATCGATAAACTTTGAAAAAACATAGCTAATTCATACTAACTCGGATAAAAATATTTTATATATGAAAGTTTCTTAGAAAAATCTCATGAATGTGAATATGATGTCTGTTCATCTATCACATGCTCCTAGCATGATGAACATGAACATTTGGCGTTAGGATCATCTGTGTGGTAGTAGCTAGAGACCCAGAAAATATCGTCAGATATTTTCCCGCTCCGCCTGTAATGTGTAGCTCTGCGTTAGCTCATCCCTAGCAGTGCATTTCGCCATGTCATGCATCATGTTGTATCTGCTTGCTTGTATTTATTATTTCTTCCCCCCTCTTTACTACGGTAGACATCCAGACTGACGCCGTTGTCGGGTACGACTACGCGAGTGACATACAGCCTTTTGCAGCTGTCGGTGAATACTCAAAACATATGCCATGGGTAGGCTAAAGTCGGTGAGAACCGAAGGAACAAAGGTGGGCGCTGGGAACGAGGTTGGTACACGCATGGAACGCACGATGTACCCAGGTTCAGGGCTCTCCGTAGAGATAACACCTCTAATCCTGCTGGTGTGTTTGATGTATGGGAACAGAGTACAATGTTGCTCCTGGAGCTGTGTTGGGAGGAGGAAGAGGGGAGCAGCCGGCTCGTCTCTACCTCGCTCTCTATGGGTTGGTGAGTGTGGTGTTGAATGACTGGCAAGTGATCGGCCCCCTTGCATGGGGGCGGCCGGGGGGTTTTATAGACGAACCCGCCGGCCTACAATATGGATAAAGGGTACATGTGTGGGACCCGGCTGGCTGCTTCGCCGGCTGGCCAAGGGCCCACAAGGGTCTTGTCTTGTCGATGAGGGGCCCGCCGGCTGCATGGTCTCGATTGCTGGTGGGACCCGTCGGCTGGCCAATGGGGCTCCCGCGTAAGGTTGACGTTGAGCACGCGTTGTACGTCGAGCGTAGCCCCCCGAGATTCTTCATGGGCAGGCAGTACGACCGCCTCCACTGTTCCCCACGCCGAATGCAGTAATGGAGTGGGAGTGTGACGGTCCGACATCTTGCTAGGTGATGGATCAGAGCCGGGGTAGGTCAGCGGCGTGGCCGCCGACGCTCGTACCTGCCGGGCGCCCTGATTCAGTACCTTTGCTGACGCGTAGCTACCTTTAATCGTGAGGTCCTTTCCTGACCTACGATCTGATGTGACTGGTGATCCTCGGACGGCTAGCCTGCTTGGTTAGCCGGCTTGAGGGTGGCCGCCTCCTCCTTAGTCCGGCTGGCGGGACCTGGCCGGGTCTGAAGGGGAGGCCGCCTGGATTCTAGCCGGCAGGGGTTGCCTGGCCGGCCAAAAAGGTGGTCGCCTCGTCTTCCAGTCGGCAGGTGATGCCTAGCCGGTCAGAAGACTTGGGCCTTGAGAATCTCCGCGCCTTCATGTCCATTGGGCCGGAAATGAAGGAACAGGCTCGATGAGCCTACCCCGGGGTAATCCCCCCGACAGTAGTCCCCGAAGCTGGCGAGGTCTGCCGCCTGCTGGCGGGCTGCCTCACCGGCTTGTTGATTTGTCTTGATATTTTGGCTGTTGTTTGCGGTGAAGGACGCCGGCTTCGGAGCCGGGTAGCTTCGAAGCGACGCCTCGGTCAGTTGTAACTAGCCCAGAGAGCGCCACGTGCCAGGCCCCGCCTGGCGTAATGATGCGATTACTGCTGACGGGACCGGGCCTGGGCCCTGGGTCCCGCCACGATGCCCCCTCGGCCTCCGCGCGGGAGATCCTCTGCGGATTTACTCCGCAACGGTTGGGCTTAGGGAGCGTTACCACCCGTATTACATGGAATTAATGGGGCCCGGCGCGCACCGGATCCCCTCCCCACGACGCTTCGTGGGGTATAAATGGGACGCGAGGGCTTCGAGGAGGCCATTCGCCCCCTCTTCTCGCCCTGCTCCGTGCTTTCTTCCTCCTCGCCTCGTGAGAAGAAGAGCTCGCGCCCTTCGTCTCCTTCTTCTTCGCCGCCGAGACCTCCGCCGACCGCTTCAAGCTCTCGCCACCCGCAACCATGGCCGGTGGATCTTCCTCAAAGAAGTCGTCGGCGCAGCACGCATCCTTGCAGGGGGCTTGGCTGGGCAGCGATGTCGACGAGGAGCTCATCGATGTGCTCTGTCATCATCGTCTGCTGCCCCCGGCCTCCCAAGTGTCGGTGCGCCTTCCTGGCTCCGAGGCCTCTTCCATACCTGTCGCGGGGGAGGTTGTGGTCTTCGCCGAGCATTTCTACCGGGGTTCCGGGCTCCCGGCTAGCTCTTTCTGCACCGAGTGGCTCCGGTTCTTCGGCCTGCAGCCGCATCATCTGGCACCGAATGCCATACTGCAGCTGGCCACCTTCATGGTCATGTGCGAGGGCTTCGTTGGGATCGAGCCTCGCGTCGATCTGTGGCGCAGCCTGTTCTTATTTAAGCAGCAATCCATCGCCATGGAGAAATCCGAGGTGGAGAAGCTCAAGGGGCCGTTCCCCATGACGTCGTGCGGGGCCGCGTTGGTGCATCACGGCCCGAAGTCCGGCTTCCCCCAGATGCCTTTGCAAGACTCCATCAAGCATTGTCGGACGGGGTTCTTCTACGTGAGGAGCACCGACCCGGCCCAGGACGCCCTCAACATGCCCCCGTTCGCCATCGCCCCTCCGACGCGGCAGAACTGGGACGCGAAGACTCCCAAGCCACATCCTGAGGTGGCGCTTATTCGCGCCCACCTTGATATCTTGAGGGAGAGCGGCCTCCTCGGCCGCGACCTTCTCGCCACCATGGTGGTCCGTCGGATTCTTCCTCTGTAGAGGTGGCCGCATCTGGTCTGCCAGATGAGCGGCCGGCTTGATCCATGCCGGCTGTCCATCAAGAGGTTCACCCCGGGTGCGGTAGCACGAAGGGTGAACCTGATCTCAACCACCCGCATGGATGAGGGCGGGGAATGGACATGGGGGATGTCCCCGTTCAACCGGGCTCATCCGCCTCCGATGGTAGCCTTACTCCCTTCTTTTCTGTTGCTTTGTTTTGAAGCCGGTGGCGTTTGCTGAGCCTGGTTGAATTCCTTTCTTGTAGATGTTCAAGACCCTGCAGGGGTCCCTCCCTCAGACTGCTCCCGACGTGGAGGTATCCGGCGCCTCCGAGATGGAGGATGAGGATGCGATGGAGCTCCGCTCAGACTCCTCCGCCGGCACGGGAGATCCCCTGGAGTGGGAAGGGACCGAGCCGTCTGGTGAGTACCCGCGGCACGCCCTAGCAGACTGGACGGACGACGATGAGGAAGCCTCATTCTGCTCTGATGCAGCCTTCGAGGGAGATTCCGACGAGGTGCAGGAGGTCACCGGCCCACTACCGTCGTGCGGCCGGCGTCAAGGTGGCGGAGCGACCGCTGCTGACGAGGCAGCCGGGAAGAAGGGCAAGGGTGCCACAGCTTCCCGGACGGCCTTTAAGCGACCGACGCCGGGTCCTCCAGCCGGGCAGCGAGCAGACGGCGCCAAGAGGCGTCGTGGCGGTGGCCGGAGGCAGGTCCCGGTAGTTGCAGGGTATGGTTTCCTCCTCTTTTCCCTTCCATATTTTGAGATGAACTTTGTTCCTGAGAAGCTTGGCTTGACAGGGAGGCGGAGGATGCGGATGAAGACACCGCCTCCGCAGCCGAGCGGGCCGGCTGGGCAGCAGCTGATGCTGCCGATAGGGAGCTCGAGATAGAATCCAAGTGCCGGTGGGACACGGCCGCAGGGAAGACCGCCGTGGGTCAGCCTTGCCCCAGCCGGGTCGAGAGGCCGGAGGAGAAGCGTGCGAAGGCTAGACAGGACCCCTGCGCACATGCTCGTGTGGAGGAGCCATCTAGCGAAGCCGCCTCCAGGCCGGACCCAAGAAACGAAGGGGCCCAGCCCTCTGAACCGGCAGTCCCGGAGCAGGTGGACCTGGAGACGATCCCGGTTTCTCCCCGGGCCGAAGCGGCTCCTGACGCGCCAGTGCTGGATCTGGCCACGCCGGACGCGGCCCCTAATGCTCCAGGGGCGACCATGGATGCGCCAGACGCGGCTCATCCGCCTCCTACGGAGGAGGTAGCGCCGGCTGGGACGACGCCCTAGCCGGCCGTCGAGCCGGCACCCGGAGCCGGCGCCATCGTCGTCCCCCAGCAGGGCCCTATTGCGCCAAGGGCAGGGGGCCGGCCTGGGAGCCGGCCCATGTAGTCATGGCGGGCGGCGAACTTGGCCCGCCTGCAAATGCCAGTCGGCACCGTTCTTTCCGACGTGCCAGAGCTGGTGACGCTGTTTAACAGCGGCCGGTCGAAGGTGGAGCAGGCAGCCCGCGTGGTGTGCGGCGAGATGGAGCGCCTGGAAGTCCGCACCCAGGTAGGCCTTGACTTTTTTGGTTTTTCTTTGCGCTTTTTTCTCTTCTCTTGACGTCAGTGGGGGCGCGACAGTGCACCCACTGGGTGTAGCCCCCGAGAATCGGGCGGTTTGATTGCCAACCGGTCCGAATCTCTTGGAGGCCTTTTTCTCTGCATATTCTTCTTCAGTGGGGAGCGTGATGCCCTTCGCGGAGCCGGCGGCCGGCTCCAAGAGCAGCTGGACCTTCTTTAGGCGGAGAATAAGGAGCTCGAGGCGGCCGGCCGGGCCGAGTTGGAGCGGCTGCGGGACACGCTGCAGGAGAAGGAGGCCTCCTACTCTGCTGACGTGGAGCACCTCGTGTCGCTTCACCTTGAGGAGGTGAACCTCAAGGACGCCGCCTTGAGGGTGAAGGATGAAGCCCTTACCCAGAAGCAAGCGCAGCTGGCTAAGGCGCTGGAGTCCGCCGCGACCCTCCAGGAGGAAATCGCCCGCCTCACCCATGCGAGTGAGGTGCGGGAGCGCGAGGTCCTCGAGGTCTTTCATGAGACCGACGGCACCTTCCAGCGTGGGTCTTTCTTCCTTGTTTTGTGTTTGCTCTTTTGGCCGTCTCCTCCTCTTGTTGTGTTCTTACGTCCCGGCTGTCTTTACCCCGGATCTCTTCTCCTAGACCCAGGTCGCAGCCGACACCGCCGTTGAGGTGTGCCGTGAGGAGCGCCGCGTGGCCGGGCAGGAGGTGGATACTACCTCCGGCTTGAGCGTAGAGCAGATCGGGGTGGGCCTTCGGGCCCGCCTGCACGTCCTGGGCGAGTCTGTGACTCGGCTCCAGGTTGCAGGTTCGTCGATGGTGGCGGCCCTGTGGCCGGAGGGTGTGGAGCCGACGACCATGAGCCGGCTTGCCCGCTGGCTCACAACTGGTGGAGAGCGCCTGGACGCCTGGCGTGCCTCCGCAGCGCGATCTGGGGCTTATATGGCCCTGCGCTTGGCCAAGTCATGGTATCGCAACCTGAACTTGGGCAAGCTGGCTGCCCAGTGCGACGGCTCAGAGGCGGAGCTGCAAGGCATGGAGGAGGAGCTCCAGGTGAGAGCCAGCGCTGTCGCCGAGTATGCAGCCTGGGATGACTTTGTCTTGGAGCGGGGTGAAGACGGTGGTGTGATCGTTGAAGATCTGCATGGCCTGCAGCCCTATGACGCCGACGGCAGCTCCGACGAGGCGGTCCGGGCTGCGGAATCTGCAACCGCCTCCAGCTGTGGGGCGTATGCCGACTCCGGGATTAGCGGAGCCGGGGGCCGCAACGGGGGAGACGGCACATCCACCTCGGGAGGAGCCGGAGGCGGCGATGCTACCACATCAGGAGCAGCAGCAGAGACGACCCCCGAGGCCGCTGTCCCGTAACTGGCATTCCTTTGTGTTTTTGGTTCTACCCCCGGAGGGATGTAACGAACGTGGGCCGTGGGCCAATGCTTTTTATGAATGTATATATTCAACATTATATTCGTCACCAAGCATGTTGTCTTATAATCCCGTCTTTTGATTCCTGGTTGACTTCTCTTATCCGAAGCCATCAAGACGTAAAGAACAAGACATAAGACAATCAGAGGCTGGCTTTTATGAACCAACTCGAGCCGGTCGTCACTAGTATAGCCGGACTGTGCATGTATTTGACCTGACCCGGTGTCACATCGCGAACCGAGCGACCGGAGCCAGCCCGCAGGTTCAAGCGAAGGACCAGGAATCAGCCGGTACACTATGTGCCCGAACTACAAGGATTGACCGTCCGAGCGGCTAGCGAGCCCCCGAGCTTGTTTAAAGCTAGAAAGGTGCCGCGCTGCGTAGCCTTCGAGTGGTACGCGGTGTAGCCCGTACACTGAGTGAAAACTCTTTTAGCAAGAGAAAGCATGGAGCCTTCTTTTTTAATCATATTTGTTGTTCCCGGCAGTCAGAGGCCGTCTTGAGTCTTGAATGGGATTGTATGTACGATCGAGCCAGCCCGAGCCGGTCGTGCCAAGTATAGCCGGACTTTGCATGTATTCGACCTTACATGGCGTCATATCGCGAACCGAGCGAGCAGAGTCAGCCCGCGGGTTCAAGCGACGGACCAGGGGTTAGCTGGTACACTATGTGTCCGTTATAAGGGTGGACCGTTCAGGCGGCTGGCGAGCCCCCGAGCTTGTTTTAAGCTAGCAAGGGGCCGCGCTACGTAGCCTCCGAGCTTGGTTAAGCCGGCAAGAGGTGGTACATTGTGTAGCTCGTACACTTGAGTGAAAACTCTTGACAAAAAGAAACAGGGAGCATGTCCTTTTTATTGCCTTCTTTGTTCCCTGAAGAGGGAGGAAGATACATGTGCATGTTCTTTCCTTTGCTTGTCTTCACCCTTTTAGCAATAGAACGGGCGAAGCAACGCCGCGTTTCATGGGCGCTCCGTTTCTTGGCCGGAGTCGTCCCTCTTGTGCTTCCTTGGCTTCTGGGCGTCAATCAGGTAGTAAGCGTTGTTGTGTAACGCCCTACTTATGATGAAGGGTCCCTCCCAGGGGGTGAGAGCTTGTGCTGGCCGGGTGTGCGCTGGATTCTTCTGAGGACCGAGTCTCCCTCTCTGAAAGAGAGAGCCCTGATCCTTTTGTTGTGGTAGTACCTCAGCTTCTGTTGGTATATGGTCGTCTGGCTCAAAGCCAGGTCCCTCTCTTCTTCGAGGAGGTCCACACCGTCTTCTCTGGCCTCCTTCACATTTGTTTCTGTGTATAGGGTGACCCGAGGCGAGTCGAATTCGACATCCGTGGGGATAATAGCCTCAGACCCATATACCAGAAAGAATGGAGTGAAGCCGGTTGACCGGTTGGGCATGGTGCGGAGGCTCCACAGTACAGCCGGCAGTTCTTCAATCCCGCAGCCGGCTGACCTGACCAGTGGTGCCACCAGTCTTGGCTTGATGCCGGCTAGGATCAGGCCGTTGGCCCTCTCCGCTTGGCCATTTGACTGAGGGTGTGCCACTAAGGCCAGGTCGAGCCGGATGCCTGCCTTGGAATAGTAGAGCGCCAGGGCGCCCTTGGCGAAGTTGGTGCCGTTGTCGGTCATGATGCTGTGGGGAACGCCATATCGGACAGAGATGTCTGTGATAAACCTGACAGCAGTGGGGCCGTCAAGATTCTTGGTAGGCCTGGCTTCGATCCACTTGGTGAACTTGTCGACCAGAAGATGTGTCATCCCTCCACGAGTCGTCTTGAAGGGCCCTACCATGTCCAGCCCCCAGACGGCGAATGGCCATGATAAGGGAATGGTTTTCAGCGTTGAAGGCGGCATATGGTTTTGTGCACTGAAGCGTTGGCAGCCTTCACATTTGTCCACCAGAACCATAGCCTCCTCGAGGGTCGTGGGCTAGTAGAATCCATGGCGGAATGCTTTGGCCACCAGGGTTCTGGAGGCAGCGTGATGCCCACACTCCCCCTGGTGGATGTCTCTGAGGATCTCCTGCCCTTTTTCTGATTCGACGCAGCGTTGGAACACGTCGGTCGTGCTGCGTCGCACCAGCTCGCGATTGATGATGGCGTAAGCGGCGGACCTGCGTTGGGTCTGTCTTGCCTCCGCCTCATTCTGAGGAAGTTCGCCGCGAAGAAGGAAGGCCAGAATGGCATGAGCCCATGATGGAGCCGACACAAGGGTCGCCTCCGCTTCGTCTTGACTGTTGGGGACTTCTGCAGCCCCCGAGATTGATGGCGTCTCCGGTGCTATTGCTGTAGCCGGCACATCGTCTATCTCCATGACGTCCACCCACTGGGAGGATTCGAGCCCGGGCAAGAGTCGGGGTTGTCGTTGTAGCTGGTGCCGTTGTTGGAGTCGGGTGGACCAATGGAGCCGGATTAGGATCCGAAGCCGGCGTAGTTGGTGGAGCCGACGGCGCTTGCACCGTAGACTCAATCGGTGCCGCACTTGGAGCCGGTGCCGTTAGTGCAGCTGGCGTGGGGTCCACAGCCGGCATAACTGGCGGAGCCGACGGCGCTTGTATCGTGGAGTCGGCCGGTACGAAGATTGATGCCGACTCAGGAGATGGCTTGATAGACGGCTTGTGGAGTTGCTGACACCGACTGGGATGGCCTGCCTCGTGGAGCCGATCTTTGCCAACGTATCGTCCGCCTCATTTTCCGCCCTGGGAACATGGTGGAACTCACAACCCTCGAAGGGGCTGCTGAGTTGCTGGATGAGGAAGCGATAGCTTGCCATGTTGGCATCCCTGGCGTCCCATTCGCCAGAGACCTGCTGCACCACCAAGTCTGAATCACCGAAGCATATGAGCCGCCGGATGCCAATCTCCTTGGCAAGCCGGAGGCCGTGAGCCAGTGCTTCGTACTCGGCGACGTTGTAGGAGGCGGCGAAATGGATCTAGAGAGCGTACTTGAGCTGGTCCCTTTTCGGAGATGTCAAGATGATGCCGGCTCCTAGTCCTGTCCACATCTTCGAGCCATCAAAGTGCATCCGCCAATGCGTGGAGTCTGGAGGCGGTGGCTCGAACTGGGTCTCGGCCCAGTCGACTAAGAAGTCGGCCACCACCTGTGATTTGATGGCGGTGCGAGGCTCGTACCGATTGTCATGGTCCGCCATGGCGATGGACCATTTGGCAATTCTGCCCGTGGCATCACAGTTGCCCATGATCTCTGAGAGCGGAGCAGTGCTCACCACAGTGATGGCATGCTCTTGGAAGTATTGTTTTAATTTCTTTGCAGCAAGGTAAACACCATAACACATTTTCTGATAATGAGGGTAGTTCTTCTTAGAGGCGGACAAGACCTCGCTAAGGTAGTAGACAGGGCGATGTACTAGCAGGGCCTTGCCTTCCTGTTTGCGCTGAACTACCAACACTACGCTGACCACGCGAGTGGTCGCCGCGATATATATGAGTATGGGTTCCCTTTCAGATGGGGCTGCCAAGATTGGCAGTCTCGAGATTACCCGCTTGAGGTCGCGGAAGGCTTCGTCCGCCTGGTCGTTCCACTCGAACTTCGTCGTCTTCTTCATGAGCTGGTAGAGTGGAAGGGCCTTCTTGCCAAGCCGGCTGACGAACTGGCTGAGGGATGCCAAGCAGCCGGCAAACTTCTAGACGTCGAGGATCCGAGCCGGCCGCACCATCCGCTCGATGGTGATGATCTTCTCAGGGTTCACTTCGATGCCGCGGGCGGATACGAAGAACCCCAAGAGTTTGCCGCCTGGGACCCCGAAGACGCACTTCTCAGGGTTGAGCCGGATCTTGTATTCGTGCAGGTTGGCGAATGTCTCCCGCAGGTCGTCGAGGAGGCTGAAGTGCTGCTTCGTCTTGACGATGATGTCATCCACATAGACGTGGATGTTTCTGCCAATCTGTGGCAGCAGGCACTGCTGCATCCAGCGTTGGAATGTCGCACCTGCGTTCTTCAGACCGAACATCATGGTGGTGTAGCAGTAGGCCCCGAAGGGCGTGATGAAGGAGGTCTTCAGGCGATCAGCTGGATCCAGCTTGATTTGATGGTAGCCCGAATAAGCATCCAGAAATGACAGCAGCTCGCAGCCCGCAGTGGAGTCGATCACTTGATCTATCCTAGGCAACGCGAAAGGGTCTTTCGGACAGGCCTTATTCAGGCTAGTGTAGTCGATACACATTGGCCAGGTGTTGTTCTTCTTCAGCACCAGGACAGGGTTCGCCAGCCAGTCCGGGTAGAAAACCTCCATGATGAAACCGGCTGCAAGGAGCCGGGTGATCTCTTCTCCGATTGTGCGCCGCTTCCCCTCGGCGAAGCGGCGCAAAGGTTGTTTCACCGGCTTTGCATCCGGCCGCACGTGAAGTTTGTGCTTGGCGTATTTCCTCGGAACACCCGGCATGTCCTTGGGGGACCATGCAAAGATGTCCCGAATCTCACGGAGGAAGTCGACGAGCTCGCCTTCCTATTTGGGGCTGAGGCCAGCCCCGATGGTGATGCACTGCTTTGGGTTGGAAGGGTCGAGTGGGACCTGCTTGGTCTCTTTAGCCGGCTTGAAAGAGCCCTCGCCGGCTGATTGGGACGGAGGAGACGGAATCGCCGGCTGCTCGGTAGCCTGGGCCACGAGTCGGTCGATCTGCCGCTTCTCCTCGGCAATCACCAAGGCGTCGGCGAGGCGGCTGCTATCTTGGGCACACTCGAGCGACTTCTTGTAGTCGCCAACAACAGTGATGATGCCCTTGGGACCCGGCATCTTCATCTTCAGGTAGGCGTAGTGCGGAATAGCCATGAACTTGGCCAGAGCCGGTCTCCCCAGCAGCGCGTGATACGGGCTACTGAGGTCCACTACCTCGAACCATATGGACTCTCGGCGGAAGTGAGCCTTGTCACCAAAGAGGACGTCCAGCTGGATCTTGCCGATGGGCGAGCATGACTACCCAGGCACGATGCCATGGAAGACAGTGTTGGTTGGCAGGACGTCCGTCTCCTTGAGCCCGAGCTTGCGGAGAGTGTCGAGGTAGAGGATGTTGATGCTGCTGCCGCCATCGACCAGCACCCGGGAGAATCGACAGGTGAACCTCTTGGAGGTGAAGGTGGGGTCGAGGACGAGAGCGTATGACCCTGGGTTGGGCATCACCGCAGGATGGTCCACCCGGCTCCATGTGATTGGTTTGTCAGACCAATGCATGTACTGGGGAACCAGGGGGACAGTGGCGTTTACCTCGCGCCGTCTTTGGCGCAGGCTGTGTTTGTCGTCGCCTTCGCTGGTGAAGACGACGAACGCTTCGTCGTGATGTGGATAGTTGTCAGGGTGTGGGCCGTCGTCGCGAGGCGGCGGCGGCGGAAGCGGGGCGTGATTGGGAGCCGGTGCACGGGGCGCCGCCTGCGCACCCTGAGGAGCCGGCAGGCCCTCCCCTTGCGACAGCCGGCGTGCGATGCTGCACTACCGAAGGGTATGGGTAGACGGCGTCGCCCCAGAATGTATCTTGCAAGGGGCAGCCAGTTAGGGTTGCCCTGATTGCGACGCTTTCGTGGACGGCCGGATTGGGAAGCCGACGCCTCGCCCTCCACGTTGGCCACTAGCTTGTTGTTGGAGCGGGGATCCATCTGATCCGCCTTGCGCTTGTAGTTTTTCTGGCCGCCTCGGTTGTCCCCGGCCGGCTTGGGAGTAGCCGGCGCAGGCACAACCTTGTCCAAGGCGGTCAGCTTGATGCGCATTGCGGAGTCGGTCGTGGCATACTTGTCCGCCTTGGCCATGAGCACCACCAAAGAGGTGGGCTCGGTGCACATGAGCTTGTGCTTGAGGAGGGTGCCGTCTTGGCATCCGTCGATGAAGTACTGGATGGCTTGTACCTCATGCACCCCCTCACAAGAGTTGCGAAGCTCGGTCCACCGGGTGACGTAGTCGCGGAGGGGTTCGTCAGCCTTCTGGATGCACATGGCTAGCTCGCGGGGCCGGCCAGGGCGCTTGTAGGTGTCGGTGAAGTTGCGGACGAACGCCTCCTCGAAGTCCACCCAGGAGTTGACACTGCCGGCTGGGAGGCTGTTAAGCCAGGTCCGGGCCGAGCCGGCCAGCATGAGTGGCCCGTAGCGAACCGCTACGCGCTTGTTGCCCCTGGCGATGCCCACGGCCGTGGTGTAGTCGATCAGCCAGTTTTCTGGCTTGGCCGTGCCGTTGTATTTCGGCGTATCCCGAGGCAGGGTGAAACCTCGGGGGAACGGCTCCCCTCGGATCCGGGGGCCGAAGCAAGCCGGACCGACGGGTCCGTCTTCCTTTAGGAGGGTCGAATGGGCCAGGGCGATGATACGCCAGCGGGCGTCCCGCTCGTCCTGGGAGGCGGGGGCGCCAACCCCGATGGCGAGAGGGGAGGCGCCTCAAGAGCCGAAGGCGTGAGTTCTTCGCGGGGGAAGATCCCCGTACTCCGAGGCGCCCTCGTCGCCTCCGCGACGTAAGCCCGAAGTGTGCTCGCTCTAGTGCTGCGAGCGCCGGCCTTGGCTTCCCTCGCCCCTCCAGCCGGAAGGGCGATGCGAGGAAGATCCTTCTGCGTGGTGCTGGCCGCTAGGGTTGCGGCGAGCCCCCGAGTTCGGTCCTAGGGACACTGAATGATCCTGGCCGAGGTCGAACCGAGCGTGCTGCTGATTAGCAGCATCAAGGAGATCCTTGACACGCTTCTCCTGGAAGGCGCGCTCCTCGCCTTCCAGGCTTGTCATCTCCTCCATGGCTGCCTGCACCGCCCGCATGTTGGCCGCACGAGTCTCGTAGGTGGGCAGGTCCCCGCCTAGAACCTCGGCGACGAACCGTCTGCGGCTGCGGACCGATCCAAGCCGGCTGGGGGCCTCAGAAATCGGAGTAAGGCCGTATGCGGAGTTATACTCACGATGTGTAGCCTCCAACCGACGTTCGCCGAGGCCACGGCGATGCCATCCTCCAAGATACGCTTGCGAGCCTCCTCCAGTGAGGCCCGAGCGTCTGCAGGATCGGCGGAAGCGGTGACCGGTGTCTTCAGGCCGGCGATGGCGTCCCGAAGAGTATCAGCGACGGCCGCAGCGGGCTCGCCGGTGCCTGTGGAGGCCTTGCCGGGAGTCGTGCTGGTGCCAGCGCCGATAACCATCACCTCCACGGCGTTGGAGACAGCAGTGATGTGGTATGGGGTGAAGAACCCCACCGACGGCGGAGGGTCGTCGAAGATAAGGACGTTACTGGGGTAAACATCATGGGGAGGCATCTCAGCGATAGAGAGTCTGCTGAAGCTGGCGCAGAGCGCCTCAACGTCGTAGTCCTCGCAGAAGTAGCGTGGGCCGTCGTTGAGGCAAAGGTCGCTGAAGAGAACGCTGAGGTTCTCCATAGCAGCGACGACGACACTAGGGAGCGCCTCATCGTCAGAATCTTCGTCTGAATCCGCATGGCGGACGGGGAAGTCGATCTTCATGGGCGTCGCCTCGTCGAAAGCGAGCTCCACGGGCATGCAAACTGATCCGGACGCGATGCATCCGGTGGTGTAGGTGCGGGCCCCCGCCCAGCGCGTAAAGCCAGCCGATGTCGCGATCGGCCCCACGGTGGGCGCCAAATGTCGGTGAATACTCACAACATATGCCATGGGTAGGCTAAAGTCGGTGAGAACCGATGGGACAAAGGTGGGCGCTGGGAACGTGGTTGGTACACGCATGGGACGCACGATGTACCCAGGTTCAGGGCTCTCCGTAGAGATAACACCCCTAATCCTGCTGGTGTGTTTGATGTATGGGAACAGAGTACAATGTTGCTCCTGGAGCTGATTTGGGAGGAGGAAGAGGGGAGCAACCGGCGCGTCTCTACCTCGCTCTCTGTGGGTTGGTGAGTGTGGTGTTGAATGACTGGCAAGTGATCGGCCCCCTTGCATGGGGGGCGGCCGGGGGGTTTTATAGACGAACCCGCCGACCTACAATATGGATAAAGGGGACATGTGTGGGACCCGGCTGGCTGCTTCGTCGGCTGGCCAGGGGCCCACAAGGGTCTTGTCTTGTCGATGAGGGGCCCGGCAGCTGCATGGTCTTGATTGCTGGTGGGACCCGTCGGCTGGCCAATGGGGCTCCCGCGTAAGGTTGACGCTGAGCACGCGCTGTACGTCGAACGTCGCCCCGCGAGATTCTTCATGGGTAGGCAGTACGACCGCCTCCACTGTTCCTCACGCCGAGTGCAGTAATGAATTGGGAGTGTGACGGTCCGACATCATGCTAGGTGATGGATTAGAGCCGGGGTAGGTCCGCGGCGTGGCCGCCGATGCTCGTACCTGCCGGGCGCCCTGATTCAGTACCTTTGCTGACGCGTAGCTACCTTTAATCGTGAGGTCCTTTCCTGATCTACGATCTGATGTGACTGGTGATCCTCGGCCGGCTAGCCTGCTTGTTCAGCCGGCTTGAGGGTGGCCGCCTCCTCCTTAGTCCGGCTGGCGGGACCAGGCTGGGTCTGAAGGGGAGGCCTCCTGGATTCTAGCCGGCAGGGGTTGCCTGGCTGGCCAGAAAGGTGGCCGCCTTGTCTTCCAGTCGGCAGGTGATGCCTAGCTGGTCAGAAGAATTGGGCCTTGAGAATCTCCGCGCCTTCATGCCCATTGGGCCGGAAATGAAGGAACAGGCTCGATGAGCCTACCCCGGGGTTATCCCCCCGACAGAAGCACAACAACAAGGCAAGAAACCCCCCTTGATCATCCCTATATCGCCCCTTCTTTCTCCCTCATGCTTGCATTAGATTTTGCTACTGTTGTAGATAGCTCCTATTCTGGTACATAGCCTCTTTCTATTAAACTGCTGGTGTACCCTACTCCATATTAAATGCTTAGTACAGGTTGATTAGTGATCCCGAGTGACCTTACTTAGACCCAGTTGACCCTGCTTCATCCTCGAAGACTCAACGAACGAAGATTTGGAGAGTCGAAGACTCGACCATTCGGTCGACAAGCCATGACCTATCACATCACCTCACCCCCTTAGTTGTACGAATCTCCAGAGCTACTATCGAGTATCGAGGGTGATACCCCATAATGTACTCCTGATGTTAACTCTGTGGTGCAGTTGAACGGAGGGTGATTCCTCCTGCACCACTTCCGATCACGACTCTGTCGTGCAACCCCTCAAGCGTGAACCATCGAGGGTGATTCCTCCCTGGTCACCTTCATGGTTACATTGATTTGAATCCGTCGAGGGTGATACCTCGGATTCCTCTGATGGTATAGACACACGGTTACTTTCACTTTACTACTGGAACATGATGAGATGTGTGGTGTGGGTGGATTCCCGTGTGATAGTTACAAGGCGTGGCCGGGCATTCTTGGCCCTTACCACACATCCTCGAGATGGGGCGACGGGACCACATAGCATAGATCATTGAACGTCACCGCAGTTAACAAAACATTAATGGGTGACCTATACGCACTAACCTTCACACGGGAACAGTTATGGGCACTCGGCGTTGTTGTATCACCGAAAGCTCTTCGGACGTCAGCATTGGAGCGGCGCGTACCCGAGTGCTACGCGTAAGCATTGATCTTGTATAAGAGGTGCCAGGACTGATCTCGGCCGCCCACGCAACGTGCAGGAGTGCAAAGGGCAATGGACCCAAGATCCCTGCGTGCATAGGATTTACTCCGACGGGCTGGCCTCTCTGTTGAGTCTAGGTAGGGCTACGACGTGTTGATCTTCCGAGGCCAGTCATGACCCAGGAAAGTGTGTCTGGCCAGAGCTTATCAAGCGTGTTGGGAAATGTGGTGCACCCCTCCAGGGATGATTGAACTATTCAAATAGTCGTGTCCATGGTAACAGGATGACTTGGAGTTGTATCTCGACCTAGTACAACTAGAAATGTGACTTAAATGGAAGTGTTGGCTCCGAGATTGCTTTCTCGCTGGGAGTAGAGCAAGGATCTCTAGACGTACTTAATAAATTTGCTGGAACATAATTATTACACATGTGTTACTGATCTACGCTCTTCTAATGCCGCAAGACACTAAAAATGCTAGTCTTCGATAGGACTAGGCCTTCTCTCTATTCTGGCATTTCTATAGTCATTCCAAAGATATAGCCCATTCCTTTGAAACCAATGCATACTTAACATAGTTATTATGTCAGTCTTGCGAGTACTTTGGATGAGTACTCACCGTTTCTTTGCTCCCCTTCGATATGACTTTAATTTGTGTATAGAGTTGTGTTGTGATATCTTCCCATGAGCCCCTAATCTTGATCATACGGATTTGCGTGTATGATTAGCGTACGATCAAGTTGGGGGCGTCACAAGGGCAAGTTACGGTTCCAATACAACTTATATTTGGTTACGACACGTGTTATGTTATTACCTTGCATGCACCTGCTTTGTTTGATCTCTCCAAGGGGAGGCATACTATCTTTCCCGCGAACATCCACAAGTACCAGGCTTTGATTGGCGAGACGGCACCCGTACCAGCACCTGCTCTAAGGCTAGGATATTAGTGGTAATCTCAGTAGCCTCAGTACTACCCCAGACCTCATGAATTCTTTGAGTGGCCTTAGACCAAGTTAGGCAAAAGGCCTAAGCTTGGTGGAATACGTATTCTCATCGACGTTACATTCATGTATCTCACAGTCATTCCAATTATTGGTGTTCATCGTTTTCATTCTATATCCATATTTGATATTTGTTTTTTGTTCTTCTTGTGTGTTTGAAAAACTTTCAGAACTCCAAAAATATTTCTCGCTTCTTTTTAGTTTTTCTTTCATGTTTATCTAGCCTTTAGTATTAACAAAAAAACAAAAGATTTTTTATTCTTGTTTTGTTTGTCGGGAGGTTTCATGTGTAGATATTTTTTCCTCGTTTCTTGTTTTTCTTCTTTCTTTCTTCTACTTTAGAAAAACAAAAAGTCAAAAACTATTGTAATGTGTTTCTCTAATTTTCTCTCTCTTTGAGTTGATGTGAGCAAAAGACGTCGCATGAATTGTCAATTGGCTCATATTTTCCATGTTATTAATCTAATGAAGAGCCAATTATACTCTATCTTCACCCTTAAAAAAAGTCTGCATATTCCAGCTTAGTCGACGACACTCTTACACAATTAATATTATCACATCATTCGATCATGCAAGTGAAAGGTAATTATGACAACAATTTAATGAAATAGGCGTGATGAAGAAAAGCTGGTATGAACTCTTCTTGTTTCATTTTCATAAATATGTTTAGCTCGTAATTCTTGATTCAACATATCATGAGTAAATATATTTGTGATGACCTTTCGGTTTTTTTTCCTTTCTTTCATGGTATTTTCACGTTTTTTTTTCTATTTTTCTTCTTTCTTGTATTCTTCTTCCTCTTTCTTTCCTTCTCACTTAGTTATTATTTATTTATTTTATATAATAAAATTTATAAATTGTTCACTTTTCCAAAAAAATGTGTTTTTAATTTTTGCTCATCTTTTACTGTAAAATAATGTTTCTAAAAAATTGAACATTTTAAAATATTATTTACAATTTTAAAAGTTGCTAGCGGTAACTTTTTAGTTGTCACATATTTTCTTGAAGTCGGGAACAATTTTTGGATTTTCGAACATTTTAAAAAATTTAAAAATAGTTTAATCGTGAACATTCTTCAAACCATCAAATAATTTCGTAATTCATAAAAAATGTGAAAAAAAATTGACACAAAAAATTGAATGTCGGTGGTTTTTGGAATATGCAAACAATATTTCATATCCACAAACCATTTTGGTATACCTAAACATTTCATTGAATTCAGGAACATTTTTGAATTCATGTAAAGAAAAAGAAAATCACGCATACCTTTTTAATTTGGAACACTTTTCATATTCATGGTATCAATTTGTGAATACGTTTTGAATTTATGAACACTATGAATTAGGGTGCATTTTTCTAATTCTAGAACAGTTTTGTAATACACGTGAACATTTTTATATGTCATAATGTTTTGTTTTGTATTCATTTTTTGGTTTATAAATTAAAGTGATAGAGAAAATGAAATTAAAAGAAGGTAGAAAAATAAACAAAATTGCACTTGCTCGCTGGGCATGCCTATTTCTCTATGAGCGATACACATCAGCCAGGGTGCTCCTATTTGGCGCATTTAGCGCCGGTTAGGGAAACCGGCGCCTACAGCGCTGCTCCTCATAGGCCAGCCCATATAAAAATGCGTTGATCATTAAAAAATTCAAAAAAGTTCACAGATTTTGAAAAAGATCAGATTTGCAAAAAAATACAATTATTATGAAAAAAAGTTCACCATTTTTTGAAATGTGCTCATGGATTTTCAAAAAAGTTCACAAAATTCGAAAAAAAATAATCAATTTTGAAAAAAGTTCATCAACTTTTAAAAACAGTTCACTTATTTTGAAAAAGTTCACGAATTTTAAATTATGTTCATCGATTTTCAGAAATATTCACAAATTTCCAAAAAAATCATCAATTTTCAAAAAAGTTCACCAATTTCAAAAAAAGTTCATGAAGGATCTCTACATGGGGCGCCCATTCCGGAGCGCGAGCGCATGTGGTGCTAAATAGGATTTCCGCATCAGCCATCCCGCTCTAACTGAATTCCCTATTTGATGGGGACCCCCTATTTTCTACCATGGCCATGTCTCACCTGTATTGATTCCTGATAAGAATCACTTATGGGGAAGCAAATCGGGCTAGCTCATTAGCGCAGTCACCCGCGCATCTAGTGCATATCACGAGGTTTCCTAAAATACACACAAATGCAAGAGTAGCTCGATCAAAGCTGAGTGGGTTAGCTGTGTCGATGTGTCGCTATGTGGGCGTAAACTTCATGGGCAGCTGATAGAGCATATTCCTCCATATGTGGTTTTGGTAATTGATGACAATCCCTATGGACTAATGGTTGCCTTAGGTTATATTCGAAGGATTTGTCTATAGGCACTTCTTGAAGTCCATCTATTGGTTTCAAGGAGTTTATATGATGACCAAGGTGGTATTCAAAGTATTATCCAAAGATTGATCATAAAGACACATGGTTGATCAAGACTGTTAGGGCATATTTCTCCTAAGTGGTTTTAGTGATTGATGACAATTGTTGTGCGGACTAATCTTGCGTCCTAAGCATTTCAGAATATTCTCTTCTAGGCACAAGATGACTCGACGCCCCTCGGAGGTTCTCGAAAACGGATTTTCTTCTACATTTCTCTTCCTAGTTTGAGTCATAGGAAAGTCTTCTTATTAAGAGGGGGTCCGCGTCGGAAAGGTTTGGGTGGAATCCTCACGCACACACTTCATGCACCCACCCATATTTTGGCCTCAATGGAGCACCAATATGTGTTTTCTATGCCTATGCGAAAAGGGTAAGCGGTAGTACCGCAGTACCGCTGGCACAGCGGTAGTACCGCTCTCAGAGCGGTAGTAAATTTTTACTACCGCTCCAAGAGCGGTACTACTGCCCCACGTGCGGTAGTAAACTTTTACTACCGCTCCAGGAGCGGTACTACGCCCGAAGTACGGTAGTAGTTTTTACTACCGCTCCAAGGGCGATACTACCGCCCTCAGTGCGGTAGTATTAATTTACTACCGCGCCGACGGGCTTTTTCTCGCATGATTTTCCATGGAGGTGGTGGCACGGTAGTATCCCGGTACTACCGTGGTTGGTGAGAAGCTGAGCGGTAGTACCGGTCCCAGGAGCGGTAGTATCGCTCTAGGTAGCGGTAGTACCGCTCGTGCATTTATGTGGTAGGTGGGTAACGGGTGGATCTGCCCCCCTACTATATAAAGGCATCTTCTTCTTCCTAGAGCTCACCTTTAACCCCTCCAAGCTCCATTGTTGCTCCACAAGCTCATTTTAGCCCGATCTCTCTCCCTAGCCAATCAACCTTGTTGATTTTCTCGGGATTGCTTGAGAAGGCCTTGATCTACACTTCCACCAAAGGATATTTGATTCCCCCTACTAATTCCTTGAGGATCTTGTTACTCTTGGGTGGTTGAGCACCCTAGACGGTTGAGGTCACCTCGGAGCCACATTCCATTGTGGTGAAGCTCCATGGTTTTGTTGGGAGCCTCCAAGCTTTGTGTGGAGATTGCCCCAACCTTGTTTGTAAAGGTCCGGTCGCCACCTTCAAGGGCACCTATAGTGGAATCACGGCACCTTGCATTGTGCGAGGGCGTGAGGAGAATACGGTGGCCCTGGTGGATTATTGGGGAGCATTGTGCCTCCACACCGCTCCAACGAAGACGTACTTCCTGCCAAAGGGAAGGAACTTCGGTAACACATCCTCGTCTTCATCGGTTCCACTTGTGGTTATCTCTTACCTTTACTTTGCATTTGTTGTTGTTCTAGAGTATTTCTTACTTGCTTCTTTACTCGTTGTTAGTAGCATCATATAGGTTGCTCACCTAGTGCTATTTTAGAGAACCTTTATGTTGCTAATCCTTATTTGTTAAGAAAAGCTAAAAATTGGTAGTTGCCTATTCACCCCCCTCTAGTCAACCATATCTATCCTTTCAATTGGTATCAGAGCCACGTCTCTTTATTAAAGGTTTCACCACCGAAGAGTATGGAAGGCGAAGAGGGAGTTCCCCATGGGCAACCCGAGGCCATGGACTTGACTTCGGTCACAAGGGACGACTTGAATACGGCTATGGCCACTCTCAAGACGTCCTTGACGAACGAAGTCAAGACCATGCTTAAAGAGTTAATTGAGGGAATTAAAAGTTCACCTGAACCGGCGTTGGTGGTT
Source organism: Hordeum vulgare subsp. vulgare (assembly GCF_904849725.1). Lineage (NCBI taxonomy): Eukaryota > Viridiplantae > Streptophyta > Magnoliopsida > Poales > Poaceae > Hordeum > Hordeum vulgare. The sequence continues at coordinate 472,177,655 of NC_058521.1, read as the reverse complement.
AAACCCACCAACACAGATTCGGAGGCCAATTCATCTAAGGAAGCGGCTAAAGGTATGCGACCTTACTCTTCTCTCGAAAAGGATGGGACTGTAACCTATGCCTCAGTTCCACCTCCCATGGTCTATGGAGGACCTGTTCCCACACCGCGTCTTAACCCTGTTGGTCCTCCTCCTAAGCTTGTTAGGTGTGATTTTGCTAACTGGGTGTTTTCTATTAAGTCTCATTTGAATCACAGCTCAACAAATTTATGGAGAATCATCGAGCAAGGCTACTATCCTCATGACCCAAGCAACCTCACTCCAAGAGAATAAGCGGACAATCAATATAATCACTCCGCATTGTTTATTCTACAGTCCGCAGTACCTCCTGAAGATCTTCCTCACTTGCACCCCTTCACTCTGGCTAAGGATTGTTGGGAGCACATTATGGTGCTATACAAGCGAAGCTCAAGCATTCAACGGTCAAACTATGAAGTGGTACTTGATAAGGCCGATGAGTTTGTGATGAAGGAAGATGAGGACCCTCGTGATCTCTACCGAAGGGTGACTGCTATTGTTGTTGCTCTCAAGGATCATGGGAGCAAGGATGTGGATGACACATGGATCAAGCGCAAGTTTCTCAAGGCCATCATGCCTTTCAACAAAGCCATGTCATGAGTCATTCGCCAACGACCAGATTTCCACTCCTTGTCTTCCAGTTGGTGAGCCAATTCATCCAACACCTCACTGGCAACTGGAAGAATTGGATGATGATGATGATGATGATGATATGGTGGCAACTGCGACTATCTCTATTGCCACCCCTTCTCCCAAGAATGTGTCTCTCTTCAACACCCCCAACGATAATCACATCGCCAAGTGCCTCATGGCCAAAGGTATCCATCAGGTAACACCCAGCATTAAGACCAACATCACTAGTGCTCCCTCATTGTTGAATTGTGTTGATGATAGTGATGTTGTGGCACTTAATGAGCATGATCTTGACAAATTTCTGTGTACTATCAAAGGAGAAACCAAAAGGCACTTTTTTGCTCTTTTGGAACAACTGGGTGAGGCTAATGACCTCATCGAGTCTCATGAGGAGACCATCTCCGAGATGCAAGGACATAGTCGTCACTATGCCGATGAGATTGCTGAACTATCTATTGCACTAGAAAAGGAGCGCACTCTTCGTTTGGCTCATGAGGAGTCATACAACGATGACTGCGCTAAATTGCAAAAGAAACTAGATCATGCTACTGTTCTTACTCGTATGCTTAAGTCTGAAAAGGATGCTCTTGGGGTTGACCATGACAGACTCAAAGTGGAGTTTGACACACTTGACAAGGCTCACAAGGTCTTGAAAGGTAGTCATTTCTCTCTGAAAGAGTCTCATCAACTCCAAGCAAAGCTTACCAAGGAAATCTCTACTTTCCTCCTTTTGTTTTAATTGATAATGCTTGTACAACTAACCCTTGTTGTGAGCATGTACATCTTGTGGAGGAAAATGCCAAGTTGAAGGATAAACTTGAGAAGGGCCTTGTGTCATGCATCCAAGGCAAGAAGAGCCTGAACGACCTTTTGAGCAATCAAAAGGGTGTGGTAGGAAAGGAGGGACTTGGACTTACATCCAAGTCTAAAAGAAAAAGGAAGAATAGGAAAAACCGATCCCCCACCCTCATGGACATCTTTGTGAAAGAGGGCAAAGGGACTCAGGAGGTGAACAGGAACAAGGTGGAAAATGGGAGCATCAAGAAGGGCAAAACCATTCCTACCAACACAGCCGGCAAACTCAATCCTTCCTATGTTTTATGTCGTGCGGGTGATGGGCATGTTTATGCCAGATTTGTTGGTTCTTACTATGAGTTCATTGAATGTTCTATTTGGGTTCCTAAGACCCTTGTCTCTAACATTAAAGGACCCATTCAAAATGGGTACCTAAAACCAAGCCTTGATCTATTGCAGGAGTTTGCTTCCGGTGGGGTGTCATGGTTGCTCGTAAGTGGAGCAACAAATCATATGACCGGAAGCAAGGACTTAGTGGTGGATGTGCATCCTTCCCCATCTATGCCCACCGATGTCCAATTCGCCGATGCTTCATCGTCAAAGGTATTGGTATTTGGTAAGGTGGTCATCTCTCAAGAGTTATCTATTGAGAAGGTCATGCTTGTTGAGTCCCTTGCTTACAATTTACTCTCAGTTCATCAACTTGCAATTATGGGCTTCTCCACATTTTTTAATCTTGATATTGTGGTCCTTTTGTGGAGCAAGACTCTTAAAGTATCCTATGTTGGATATGTCGAAAATGGTCTTTATGTGGTGAACTTTTCAAAGCGACCCACTAAGACTGCGACTTGTCTAATGGCTAAAGTTGATGTGGGCTGGCTTTGGCATCGCCGACTAGCTCATGTCAATATGAGATCTTTGCAAAGTCTCCTCAAAGGGGACCATATTCGTGGACTAACAAATGTGAGTTTTGCCAGAGATCGTGCTTGCAGTGCCTGCATTAAAGGAAAGATTCATGAAACTGCTCATCGTCTAACGACTCTCATTTACACTAAGAGGCCGTTGGAGCTCCTTCATATGGATCTCTTCGGTCCCCCATCATTTGATAGTCTTGGGGGAAGAAAGTACTGCTTGGTGATTGTTGATGATTACTCAAGATACACCTGGGTATATTTCTTCAAGAGAAAGAGTGAGACTCAACAAACTGTTATCAACTTTGCTAATGAAGCTCAACGTCAACATGAAGCAAAGATTTTGATGATTAGAAGTGACAACGGCACCGAGTTCAAGAACTACACCTTGGATGAGTTTCTAGGTGATGAGGGAATAAAACATCAATATTCAGCACCATATACCCCTCAACAAAATAGTGTGGCGGAAAGGAAGAACCGGACATTGATGGACGCTGCAAGAACAATGATGGCGGAATTCAAATCTCCATATAACTTTTGGGCCGAAGCCATCAACAAAACATGTCATGCGTCCAATCGTCTCTATATCCGCAAAGGCTTGAACAAGACCCCATATGAGATTCTCACCGGAAACAAACCAAATCTCAAGTACTTCCGGGTATTCGGGTCTAAGTGTTTTATTCTCAAGAAAGGTGCACGTTTAGCTAAATTTGATTCTAGAGCACATGAGGGCATCTTTGTTGGTTATGCTACAAACTCTCATGCTTACCGTGTCCTCAACAAGTCCACCAGACTCATTGAGGAGACGTGTAACGTGGAGTTTGATGAAAATAATGGCTCCCAAGTGGAGCAAAGTGGTCTTTGTGATGTAGGTGATGAAATTCCTCCCCACGCCATAAGAAGAACGGGGATTGGTCAAATACTCCCCGTTGAGGAACCCCTTGTGGCCGAAGGAGAAGGACAATGCTCTACTCAAGTGGATCCATCATCCTCACAAGCCCCACACGCTTCCGATGAACAAAGAGAAGACCCTCAACAAGTTGAACAAACTCAAGAACAAGATAAATTGCCCAAAGATGGTGATGTGTCCCATGATGTACAAGCACTTACCCAAGGTTCCGAACCTGCTCAAGATCAAGATCAAGTGCAACTACACGATCGAGACCAAATAGAAGCACAAGATCAAGATCAAGAGCAACCACAAGAACAAGGAAAAACTAGTGAACCTGCTCAAGTCGAAGATCAAGTTGATCAGAATGTCGTCTCTCAATTTCCTTCTGCGGCACCTAAGAAGGCTACTGGTGCCAAGGGAGGATCAAAACGCAAGGGCAAGCAAGGCAATCAAGTCGATGTTCCCCAGTTATCCAATGAAGAACTCTTGGAGCGTCGCGGAGCCAAGATTGCAAACAAGCTGAGAGTCAAGTCACATCTTATGAAGAATGTACTTGGTAGTTTGAAAAGGGGAGTATCCACTCGTCAACAAATTTGGAATTATTGTGAGCATCACGCGTTTGTTTCGTATTGTGAACCTCAACACGTACAGGAAGCGCTCGATGATGAGGATTGGCTTATGGCCATGCATGAAGAACTCAACAACTTCGAGCGTAATCAAGTCTGGGATTTAGTGCCAAGGCCAAAGGAGGAACATAATGTCATCAGGACCAAATGGATCTTCAAAAACAAGCAAGATGCCAATGGGATTGTGATTCGAAACAAGGCAAGATTGGTGCCTCAAGGCTACTCCCAAGTCGAGGGTATCGACTACGGTGAAACCTTTGCCCCTGTTGCTCATCTAGAACCTATTCACATGCTGCTTGCATTTGCTTCTCATCATAATTTCAAATTGCAACAAATGGATGTGAAAAGTGCCTTTCTTAATGGCCCTTTAAATGAGTTGGTCCATGTCAAACAACCCCCGGGGTTCGAACATCCCAAGCTCCCCAATCATGTGTACAAACTCAACAAGGCACTCTATGGCCTTAAACAAGCCCCACGTGCGTGGTGTGAGTATCTTACTGAGTTGTTACAAGATCGTGGGTTTGAAATTGGGAAGATTGATCCCACTCTTTTTACTAAGAGGGTCAAAGGGGATTTGTTCATATGCCAACTATATGTTGATGATATCATTTTTGGTTCTCCTAATGAATCTTTCAATGAAGAATTTGTTGCACTGATGACTGAGAAATTTGAGATGTCTATGATGGGTGATTTGAAGTTCTTCCTCGGGTTCGAGATCAAACAAGGCTTAGAAGGGACCTTCATCAAACAAGCCAAATACACTCAAGACATGCTCAAGAAGTTTGAGCTAGAGGATGTCAAGCCGGTCAAGTTTCCCATGCCAAGAAGATGCAAGCTTGACAGTGACCCCAATGGTAAAGCAGTGGATCAAAAGGTATATCGCTCCATGATTGGATCCCTCCTTTATCTTTGTGCATCTAGACCAGATATCATGTTAAGTGTAGGGATTTGTGCACGGTTTCAATCCGCACCAAAGGAAAGCCATTATATGGCTGTCAAACGAATCTTTCGATATTTGGCTCATACCCCAAACTTTGGTCTATGGTATCCCAAAGGAGCAAACTTCAACCTAGTGGGCTATTCTGACTCAGATTGGGCAGGAGACTATGTGGAGAGGAAGTCAACCTCTGGAGGATGCCAATTCCTTGGTCGTTCACTGGTAAGTTGGTCTTCAAAGAAGCAGAATTGTGTCTCACTATCCTCCACCGAAGCTGAGTATGTTGCAGCTGCAAGTTGTTGTGCCCAGTTGCTATGGATGAGGAAAACTTTAAAGGACTACGGTGTCACTTGTGACAAAGTGCCTCTTCTATGTGACAATCAAAGTGCTATCAAGATTTCTCTCAATCCGGTACAACACAGCAATACCAAGCACATTGATATTCGCCATCACTTCATTCGTGAACATATCAAGCTAGGTGATATTGAGATTCACTTCATCAACACTGAAGAGCAACTTTCAGATATTTTCACTAAGCCCCTAGATGAAGCAAGGTTCCAGGAGTTAAGGCATGAGCTAAATATCATTGATTCAAGTAATGTGGATTGAAACTAGTCACTTTGCACCTCACTCTACATTACATCTTGCTCTAGATGTAGGCATGGACATAGGGGGAGTGTTGTTCTCTCAATGAACTTTCCCTCCCCCATTATGCATAGATCGATCAAGTCTTTCACTTTGGCCATTACTAAATGGCACTTGTGCTTCAAAGACGAGATATGGTCATGAACCCCAAGGATAATTCTTCACGGTGTCATACCATTTGTCTCAAACATAGGTGGCCTCGGCCACCGCCCTCTCCGTTGGAGACTCTGTGTTGTTTCTTTTCTTTCGGTGATCCTTTCTTGTTCCCGTGTTTTGTTTCTCTTGGCTTGATCAAGATTTTTCTACCACCTAAGGAGTAGAGAGTTCATTTTGTGGCTGTTTTGTGACTTGGAGCACGGTAGTAAAATGTTACTACCGCTGGGGGAGCGGTACTACCGCTTACCAAGCGGTACTACCGCCCCCAGCACGGTACTAATTTTTTAATACTGCTGTGGGCGCGGTACTACCGCTTGGGGAGCGGTACTACCGCGATGACTGTGGTAGTACCGCGCCGCCTCGACCTAGGGGCTATTTAAAGGGCTGGGAGGCCTTTTTCTTTTCCCCTCAGCCCCGAGTTCATCTCTTTCTCTCTCTCCTCTCCTCAAGAACTGTCCTAAGGCATTGCCGGATCTCCCTATCCGGCCATCGTCCTCCGATTCCGACAGGTGGGAGTCTTCCCCACGTGCCATGGACCCCGGTACTGCCCCTCATCTACGTTCTTGTGCTTTCTTGTTGATTCAATCTAGGGTTAGGGCATATGGTCTCATGGCACCATGATTGGGATGTAGTGGCAGTTTTTGGTTAGTATGATTCCTTGGCATATGAGGTGTGTGTCTCTAGGAGTGCAAAGAATCCAGATCTAAGGCTTTAGTTCTTCATTCACAAGTGTTACTATTCAAAAATCATGTATAGATCTGTGATTAGGCCTCCCGTGCGGTACTACCGCCCCTCGTGGCGCGGTACTACCGCTCGAGGAGCGGTACTACCGCTTGTAGAGCGGTAGTAAAAATTTACTACCGCTCCAGCAGCAGTACTACCGCCCTCTGGGCGGTACTACCGCTCCATCTGCGGTACTACCGCTCCCCTCTATGCACACACACTTCTCTCTTGTGTTCTATGGGTTTTCCGGTCTTTCTTGATCTCTACCTTGACTTGTTCTTCTTCTCTTTCATGTTTTGTGTGTTTTTTGCGTATCCCAGGTGGTGGTTCCCGGCGTTCCAACCCGTCTCGCACTGCCAGCTCCAAGCGACCTTCCTCCGATCCATCTGAAGGGTCCAATGCCCCCAAGCACACTTTCAAGAAGCCTGCTCCGAAGAACCCTCAGTCAACTGGAACACCATGCCGCTTGATGAGTTTCAACACCGTCGGAAGCTCAACCCCTATGCCATCAATAGGGAGACATTCCCTGGCGGTGAACTGTTTTGGAATCGCGATCAGTTCTTGATTTATGAAGACGTTCTCAGATCGAAGAAGAACCTATATGTACTGGTGCAATGGATTGATCTTGATCACTTGAGGAAGGACATGTCTTACTTTGGGGAGCCCATCGCTATGGTCGAACAACTTCAGATTGCGGACCTCATCTCGTTTCACCAAGATTTTGATATTTCCATTGTGGTTCACTTCTTTGCTACAGTGCACTTTCACCATGATGATGCTCGTACTATGACTTGGTTGACCAATGGAGTGCAGCTGACTGCTACCTGGAAGGATTTCATGGATCTCCTTCAGGTTAGGGATGAGGGCCTCAATACTCCTGTTGGCTTGCGCCCCCATGCCAAGCCTCAAGCTGCTACCAAGGAGAAGTTGCACCCTTACCTCACTGTGAAGCACACCCCAGCTAGCGAGGTATCTTATGTCATGAACCCCTTTTTGGATGTGATGCACCGCATTTTTCGCAACACGCTGTTTCCCAGGGTTGGCAACAAGGACTAGGTTCACTCTTACCTGGTAGACATGCTTCTAATGTGTCAGAAGGGGAAGAATCGTTAGTGCCAGCCCCTTGATGTCTCCCATGTCATGTGGAGTGAGTTGTACTCCGCATTCATCAACCGTAAGGTCCCAATCTACGTCCCTACCTGTTCTACTTCATCAAGACCACTTGGGCCAACACTTTTCCCGGGGCTGAGTTTCTTGCTCCTGATTGGGTCCGCCATGAGCCCATCAAACTGCGCCAGAAGGACAAATGGGCAAACACCTCCTCTCGTCCTGCTTCCCCAAGGGATTCTAATGAGGATGTGGCTGAGGATGAGGCCCCTCCAGAGGCTCACCAACAGGGTGAGGGTTCCCACACGCCTGCCTCTGCGGAACCATAATGGGCCACACGGCTCACCGACAGGATGAAGACCCTATTCTGCATGCACGCCAAGGGCCAGTACAGGACCCATGTTGCTCAGAAGGAGAGTCGCCAGCGCGACAAATTGATCATGAGGAAGCTTGACCTGCCCTTCTCCAGCGGCTCTAAGCATTAGATCACCCCGGAGGCTGAATGGATGGCGAAGCACCGATTTCAGTGGGCTGGAGGACACCGACGATGACTCAGATGAGGAGTATCGTGATGAGGAGGACACCGACTGATGCTTCTACCACCTGGGTCATAGGGATCCTCTCTGCCTTTTTGGTGTTCCGATGCCAAAGGAGGAGAGAGTGTAGGATTTGATTGTTCTCTAGGTTTTCTGGTTATTTGTTTTGATAAAACTTTGTTGCTTTCGTTCGTTGCTTTTGCTTTATGGTTGAGACTATGAGTCGTCAGACCCTATCATGATGTGAGATATATGTTTTATCTTCCTTATCCTTTGTCTCAGTATTATAAGTTTTATCTATCTTGTTATTATCCTGTGAGACATAGTATCTTGTGCTAGTATTCCTTTGCTCACATGCTTTGCCATGCTTCAATATTCTTTCATATTTCGTACATATGTAGTAAGGCTGGCTTAGTCTATATAATCTAGGAGGAGTGTTCTCTCTGTGGTTAGTTGTTGGTATGCACATACCCAGAGGAAACTAGTCCCCTTGTGATATCTTTGGAGTTTGCATATGCCTATCTATATTGTTCTGTGCAAATCCAACATTGTCAGCAATCCACCAAAAAGGGGGAGATTGTTAGGGCATATTTCTCCTAAGTGGTTTTAGTGATTGATGACAATTGTTGTGCGGACTAATCTTGTGTCCTGAGCATTTCAGAATATTCTCTTCTAGGCACAAGATGACTCGACGCCCCTCGGAGGTTCTCGAAGATGGATTTTCTTCTACATTTCTCTTTCCTAGTTTGAGTCATAGGAAAGTCTTCTTATTAAGAGGGGGTCCGCGTCAGAAAGGTTTCGGTGGAATCCTCACGCACACACTTCATGCACCCACCCATATTTTGGCCTCAATGGAGCAACAATATGTGTTTTCTATGCCTATGCGAAAAGGGTAAGCGGTAGTACCGCTGCCACAGCGGTAGTACCGCTCTCAGAGCGGTAGTAAATTTTTACTACTACTCCAAGAGCGGTACTACCGCCCCAGGTGCGGTAGTAAACTTTTACTACCGCTCCAGGAGCAGTACTACCGCCCGAAGTACGGTAGTAGTTTTTTACTACCGCTCCAAGGGCGGTACTACCGCCCTCAGTGCGGTAGTATTAATTTACTACCGCGCCAACGGGCTTTTTCTCGCATACTTTTCCACGGAGGTGGTGGCACGGTAGTATCCCGGTACTACCGTGGTTGGTGAGAAGCTGAGCGGTAGTACTGCTCTAGGTAGCAGTAGTACCGCTCGTGCATTTATGTGGTAGGTGGGTAACTGGTGGATTTGCCCCCTACTATATAAAGGCATCTTCTTCTTCCTAGAGCTCACCTTTAACCCCCTCCAAGCTCCATTGTTGCTCCACAAGCTCATTTTAGCCCGATCTCTCTCCCTAGCCAATCAACCTTGTTGATTTTCTCGGGATTGCTTGAGAAAGGCCTTGATCTACACTTCCACCAAAGGATATTTGATTCCCCCTACTAATACCTTGCAGACCTTGTTACTCTTGGGTGGTTGAGCACCCTAGACGGTTGAGGTCACCTCGAAGCCACATTCCATTGTGGTGAAGCTCCGTGGTTTTGTTGGGAGCCTCCAAGCTTTGTGTGGACATTGCCCCAACCTTGTTTGTAAAGGTTCGGTCGCCACCTTCAAGGGCACTATAGTGGAATCACGACACCTTGCATTGTGCGAGGGCGTGAGGAGAATACGGTGGCCCCAGTGGCTTATTGGGGAGCATTGTGCCTCCACACCGCTCCAACGGAGACGTACTTCGTGTCAAAGGGAAGGAACTTCGGTAACACATCCTCGTCTTCATCGGTTCCACTTGTGGTTATCTACCTTTATTTTGCATTTGTTGTTGTTGTAGAGTATCTCTTACTTGCTTCTTTACTCGTTGTTAGTAGCATCATATAGGTTGCTCACCTAGTGCTATTTTAGAGAACCTTTATGTTGCTAATCCTTATTTGTTAAGAAAAGCTCAAAATTGGTAGTTGCCTATTCACCCCCCCCCCCTCTAGTCAACCATATCGATCCTTTTAAAGACGAAGCAAAGATTAAATCAAGATGATCAACACACAAAGTGTACAAGATGTACCAAGAGGGATCAAGTGATCCCATGGTATGGTAAGAATTGTCCATAACGCTTTTGTGTACTAACCCATGGTCTTCATGAGAGTTCTGTGTGGGGTTAGGTGTGTCTCCATGGGTTTGTGTCAAGAGGAAGATCGCATTCAACCTATGAAGGATGACATCAAGTGGTGATCATCATCAAGATTGCGATGTACAAGTTCAAGTGGAGCATCACGAAGATATCATGCTTGATGCTTGCTGTCCATTGTGGTGGCAATGGACTTGTGAAGATGTGTTGAAGAGTGGCTCATCCATAGTGAGTATGGGGGAGCAATCAACTAGTCTTCATCAAACCAACGCAATCAAGAAAGGTGGTCCATCTTGAGGAATCCAAGATCATCATCATCTAGCTCAAGAGGACTAGGTGCAAGGTATAGGTTTGCCCGTGATAGGTTTTGTATTTTAGGATAGATTGTCGTACTATCAAGGGGGGCTCTCAAGTGAGTAGCTTGATCGTATAGTTCGTTGAGAGCTCAAAACCATTTACATCCTTGCATCATATTTCTTGGTTCTTTTTTGGTGTTTATCTTTGTGAGTTTTAGAGCTTATGGTCATCTTCATGACAAGCTCGAGTTCATCGAAAACGGAGTCCATATGCATCTTCTATGATGTTTTTGATGTTGGAAGTTTTTGTCGGTTCTTCATTCACAGAGGTCTCACATCTCTATATCATTGGCATTTTCACAACTGCATTTTCTTAAGATTGGTTGTTTGGATAGCTCGTGTCGTCCTGAATCCAACAAGCTTGAGTTTGCTCGATTCGGAGCTCGTATGCAAAAGTTACGGCAGTTTCAGTGGCCAGCGGTAGTAGGTTTTTACTACCGATCTCTGGGCGGTAGTACCGCTCAGTAGTTTTTTACTACCGCTCCGTCGGACTTTTTGCGCATCCTTTTGCCCCAGCATTGGTAGGCAGGGTAGTAACTTTTTACTACCGTGGTTGGTCAACCTACCGTGCAGTAGTACCACTCCTAGAAGCGGTAGTACCACTCTGCTCGGGCTGTGAGTGGGGGTAACGGTCGGATTCTTTCCCCCACTATATAAAGGGGGTCTTCTTCCCCATTGGATCTTATCCATCCGTTGAGCTCGTGTTCTCCCCCCATTGTTGACCTTCTTAGAGCTTGCTAACTCCCAATCCCTCCAATGACCAATGATTCTTGCTAGTTCTTGAGGGAAAAGAGAGAGGATATCTAGATCCAGATCTCCACCAATCAATTTCTCCTCTATGTGAGGGGAACCCCTTGGATCTTGATCTTGGAGTTCTTTGTGAGATTCTTGTTCTTCCTCTCATATTTCTCCATAACTTTTGTTGTTGTGGAGGGATTTGAGTGTGAGGGACTTGACCACTTCGTGTGTTCTTGCTATTGCATTATTTGCATAGGTTTGAGTTCTCCACGGTGATACGTGGAAGTGAGAAGTTGAGAAGCTTATTACCCTTGGGTACTTGGTACCCCTAGAAGCTTGGTGGTGCCTCGGAGCTCAATCATTATGGTGTAAAGCTCTGGGCAAGCATCGGGGTCTCCAATTAAGTTATGGAGATTGCCCCGAGCATTTGTGGTCACCTCGAAGCCATATGCCATTGTGGTGAAGCTTCGTGGTGTTGTTGGGAGCCTCCAATTAAGTTGTGGAGATTGCCCCAACCTTGTTTGTACGGGTTCGGTGACCGCCCTCAAGGGCCCCTTAGTGGAATCACGACATCTTGCATTGTGCGAGGGCATGAGGAGATTACGGTGGCCTTAGTGGCATCTTGGGAAGCATTGTGCCTCCACACCGCTCCAAATGGAGATTAAATTCTCAAGGGTGTGAACTTTGGGATACATCGTCGTCTCCGCGTGCCTCGGTTATCTCTTACCCTTTACTTATGCACTTTACTTTGTGGTAGTCATATTGTGTTTTGTTATATATCTTGCTATCAGTTAATTGTTTATCTTGCTTAGCATAGGTTGTTGGTGCACGTTAGTTGTTTATCTTGCTTAGTATAGGTTGTTGGTGCACATAGGTAAGCCTAGCTGTTCTAGGTTTTGTGCTTGACGAATTAAACGTTATTTTTATTTCTCATTTGTTCAAACCTAAACCGTAATTATTTTAAATCGCCTATTCACTCCTCCCTCTAGGCGACATCCACGTCCTTTCAGCAGCTTAGCAATTGTTAATCACGAGATGACTAATATGGTAGCTCTGGAAGCGATAGCATGTCGTCACTCGCACGACATTATCACTAGCGCAAGTGTTTAGTGTTATATCGAAGAGTGAAATGAAATTTATGGCCAAGTCATGGACGATATTAGGACACGAGATGCAAGACTAAATTGTACTCTTACTTTTGAACGTAGGGTTGTAGAGGAGACATTTGTGGTTGATCCAACCTCAAGATCCATTTGTATGCTGCTCCACGCGGGCTATGATGAATAATATTTAGCTTTACCCCACAAAAAAATGTTGGAGGTTCGCTCGCTCCGCTCTTGTTTCTATGTTTTAAAAAACATTTTTATTTGGGTTTTAATCGGTTTTCTTTGGGTTTTTCTTTTTTCCTTTGTTATACTTTGTCTTTTCACTAGTTTTCTTCAGAGTTTTTTTCCTCTCTTATGCTCTTGATTTTCTTTTGCTTGTTTCTTGGTTTTCATTCTATTCTTTGCTTTTATCTTTTTCTTTTCATTTTTGTCTATTTCAATCAATTTTCTTTTTTGCACGTGCCTATTTTTTCTCAATACATGAAGTACATTTTAGCGCACGCGTGAATTTGTTTATACAATTTAGACATTTTTCAAATACATGATGTATTTTTTAATAAAATACATGTTTTGAACACTTTTTTAATATACGATTACACTTTTAAAATAAAACAATACATTTTCTTTGTGACAATAAATATATTTTTAAACGACTCGAACTTTTTTCAAACTATTAAACATTTTCAAAACTTCCATGGACATTTTTGAACACACGTGAATAGTTCCCGAAATATCTCATAAATTATGTAAATGGAAACAAACATTTTTTAACCTACCGGAACCTTTTTGTATACATTCTATAAACCTTTTCTTAAATGTCACAAAAATTTATTTTGAATCATTGGAATTTTCCTTAAAGTGTCACGTACATTTTTTAGTGTACGATACATGTTGTTTACATTACGCAAACATTTTATTATATTGTATACATCTTTTTTGATAATGTCAGAAACGCAATTTTGAAACATGTGAATATTTTTAAATGTAGTACATTGATCTTGAATGTGCGATAGACTTACTTTAAACTATATGAACATTCCTTTTACATTTGTGTGAGCATTATTATTAAATATCCCGCACATTCTTTTAAACGCACGCCACTCTTTAGATGTCACAAACATCTTCCATGATTAACATTTTCCTATGCGCACTTAGCGTTTTTCAAATGCATGACTAACATTTTTCCATATTAATATGACTAACATTCTTCCATCCACATGATTAACATCTTCCATCTTCATATATATTATTACAGAATATATGACTAACATTCTTCCATCCACATGATTAACATCTTCCATCTTCATATGCGAGTATATTATTATAGAATATAAAATATTAATAGTAAAATAAAATATGAAGAAAAAGAGAAAAAGCACGAGTGGAGTCACCCTTACTCAGCCACATGGTTAGGCCTTGTTTGGTACTAGTGTTTTTTAAGAGATTGGCGGGGATAATCCCCCAAGGGATTGGGTGAAACCCCAACCTTCACCCAATCCCTCCAAATCCTCATTTATTCCCAATACACTAGGTAGGGATAGTGTATTGGGTATTGAGGAAAAATGCACTATAATTTGGGTATTTGAGGGGAAATGTGGGGATGAAACATGTCAAATACACTAGAACCGAATTGTGTTATGGGATATGTGGGGATTGAGGGGTTTGACCGGGATAATCCTAGTACCAAACAAGGCCTTACTGGGGCTGTTTGGTTGCTGTCCTAGACAGCGTGCCACATCAGCGTATTAGTAAAAAAATTCACGTGCATGTCTAGCATTCCCAGGCAACACCCAGTCAGCACCGTCCTTTCTCGGTTGCGTGGACTAGTGATGGCTCTCCGGTTTCCAAGATACGCTAAGGCTCGTTGTAACGAGTAGTATTATATATTTGTATCATGCATATGATATTAGTGTATGATACTACATTCGCAATGCATATTATCATATGTTACTATCATAATATAGGTCATTTATTATCATGCATAACACATATTAGCAGAACATTTAATATGATATGATACTTAACTTTCTTTTTCTTCATTTAATTTTGTATCATCACATTAAAATTGTCTAGTTAACATGTATGATGCCACCTATGATACTCACATTACAACCAACCTAGATTTCCAACATCCAGGTATCCACGCACCAACCAAACAATGTCCACGGAGATCTCAAGAAGCCTTCCGGCTAGGCAAATTTCCTTCAGGACAAGAACCAAATATACCCATTGTGCCAGCCCAGCACCGCTCCTCTGGATGTCCCTATCCTAAGAATCACAAATGCTCCTATTTCCGGGACCTCCTACTGGACGCATTTCACGTCCAATAGCAATGGCTCGCACAGGAGGGATGAAACGACTCGGCCGTCCTCGCTAGCGAAGCGACTGGGCCGGCCAATTAACCAACTCGGTTTTTTCCTCTGTTTATTAGTTATTTTTTTTCTTTTTTTCTCTTCTTCCTTATTTTATTTTGTGTTTCTCTTTCTCTTTTTTCTAAAAGGTTACATTTTTTCTTGAATTTATGAAACTTAAACAGCCATTGTATTTATGAATAAAATTACAAAATGGAAATCATTTTGACTTTCTGGAGAATTTATGAGAACACAAATAAATTTGAAAACAGGAGCATTTGAAAACCTTAGACTAATTATTTTAGAAAAGAACATTTTTTGAAATTTGTAAATAATTTTAAAATCGGCAACATTTTTTCAACTTATGTACACTTTTTAAAAAACGAACATTTTTTAAACTTGCGAAAATTTTCTGAAAAGGAAAACATGTTTTAGAAAATGAAGAACAATTTTGAAATACCGGAATATTTTTTCAAGTTCTGGAACATTTTTCTGAATTACAAAACATTTTCCCAAATTCCGGAAAAACAATTCTAATTCCGGAATTTTTTTTCAAATTCCCGAACATTCTTTAAAATTTGGAACATTATTTTTTGGGAATATTTTTCAGAAAAATCCTAAACATTTTGTTAAAAATTCCAGAACATTTTCTAAAATTACGGCATGTTTTTTCAAAATTGTGGAACATTTTTCCAAATTACAAAACATTCTTTCAAATTCTGAAACATTTTTCAAATTCCGGAACATTTTTGAAATTCTGGAACAGTTTTTCAAATTCTGGAAAAATATTTAAAATTTGCAACATTTCTTCAAGTTCTAGGAGATTTTTACAAATTCCGGAATATATTTTCAAATTATAGAACATTTTTTGAAATTGCAGAACATTTTTGAAACAGAAACAGAAAAAAAAACAGAAAAGAAAAAAGGAACCGAAAAAAAAAGAAAAACCGGTTTAGGGAATCTTCTAGAAAGTTCCCAAAACCGAAAAAAATGACTGGGAAAGTCTAGAAGGTTCCCAAACTGGCATCCCTTAATGTACCGGCCCAGATCATCTTTGCTCGTGTTCACTCTGTGCGAAGGCACGGCAATTTGCCTCAACTTGCGGCAAATAGGGTTTTCCCCTATTTCGTGCTTAGGGCAGGGCGGGCGCTCCTGTAAACCCCCCGCCCGCGCTTTCGCCTGGCCCATTCCGGGTCAAGGTGCCAAGGGTTTTTTCATTCCGTCTGTTTCTTTTCAATTTTGCTTTCATAATATTTTTATTTACGGATTTGCAAATACGTCCACAGCAATTCAAAAATATTCACAAATTAGGGAAAATGTCCAGAATTCAAAGAAGTTAACAGTTAGTTTGAAATGTTTACCAATTTGAAAAATGTTCCAAAAATAGTTAATTAAGAAACAAATTGTAAATACAAAACATGTTCATGGATTAGAAAAAGGTTATGAGCTTCAAACAATATTTGATGATTAAATAATATTCCTGAATTATAACATTATTTTTTCAGAAGAATAAAACCGATTGAAAAGATATTCAAATATTTCGAAAATTCCAAGCATTCTAAATATATGTTCACGAATTAAAAAAAATGTTTGTGAAATTTCACAAATGTTCATGAATTTGCAAAATGTTCTCAGATTTAAAAAAAAATCAAAATTTTTAAAACATATAAAGGTTCCATCAGAATTCTAGTTATTCACAAATGTTCTTAATTTAAAAAGCATCCAGAATATTGAGTAGTAATATCGCATAAAAATTAAAAAAAAATTATTTTTTACTT
Source organism: Hordeum vulgare subsp. vulgare (assembly GCF_904849725.1). NCBI lineage: Eukaryota > Viridiplantae > Streptophyta > Magnoliopsida > Poales > Poaceae > Hordeum > Hordeum vulgare. The sequence continues at coordinate 472,161,169 of NC_058521.1, read as the reverse complement.
CTTTTCAACAAATATTCACGAGTTTCAACAAATGTTCATAAGTTTGAAAATCAGTACAAATTTCTTAACATGTTCACGAAATTTGGAATATGATCGTGAGTTTAAAAATTATTAGTGAATTCTTAAATGGAGATGCTAAATCTCAGTCGACTAAAACTTCGCAAAGTCTCAGTCAATCCCCCTCTCCCTTGGATCGTTAGATGTTTCAGGATTCGTGCAACTGCGTTACCCATTTGTTTTCTTTTTTCTGTTTTTTTTTGGGCTGGGCTCTGTCCTATTGATTTTCATTGTCAGGGGTAGTTACCTTGGGGCAAGGTCGGACCCTTTTTTTATTGTTTGTGAAAAACAATTCTGTCTAATTAAAACACACGGGGTTTAGGAGTGAAAATTCACAAGACGTCTTTATTGTTGCTTTTTTTAGGTGACCTCTATTTTTCTATTTGTTTTACATTATACTTCTCATACGTATAAACTGCACATAATTTTTGTTGCAACCAACCATATTAGAGTATCAAAGTTATCATCTTATATTTTTATTTTCAGTAATTTATCCAAATACGACTAATTTTATACTTGTTTACTTATACTTCTTTTTGGCTTACATGTTTATTATAAACTGTTTTTCCAAAATGTAAATAAGAACAGATAATAATGTGTGTTTTTTTATTTTTTTATTTTTTCGCGGTTGTATTTGTTAGTAGACTAAAGTTTTACTCCGATGAGGGAGGGACGATGATGGAGCTCGCCTTTGGTTCGTTCACGTGTTTCTAGTTGTCGTTCGATGGTCTACATGCATGAATTCAACTTTTCTTACTACTGATTTTATTTTGCACCGTCATGATTTTCGATGAATAGATGGAAGTTTTTTCTGTAAGAAAAGTGTCATGTACTTTTTTTGTTGGCTACAGTTGATTTTACGAATTGGTATTTTTTGCAAGCTTTTTTCTTAGGATCAACATATGAAGCGACGTGAGGAGGCACTACTTAGATACTTGATAATGGTATTTTTCATTTATCTTCTTTGTTCTTTTGTTTTTCTTCCACTGCACGAGAATAATATTCCAAGACAATTTCCGAGGAGGGGTGTCTTTGTTTTCTCAAGTTGCATGCCCATCCACAAAGTTCCCCTAGTGATGAAAGTTGCATCTTCACCCTCAACATGCGATTGCCCTCACGTGTGTGTTGTGTGCGTTTGTGTGCGCGCATCGCTAGGGGAGGACCTAACGCCGATGTTTTTCATTTCTTTTGTTTCTATCTCCCACCACACAAGAACAATATCCCAAGGTGACACTTCCCCCTCCCCGTGCCGCACGCGAGGGAATTTTCCTCCTACTCGAGTTGCATGTCCAACACTGACACGCGACTTCTATCGATGGTGGCCTGTTGCATGTCCACCCATTGACACCCAACTGCCACCAATGAGTCGCATGTTCAGCATCGACATGCAACAACCCCCAAGTGTAAGTGTGTGTGTGCGTGTGTGTGTGTGTGTGTGCACGCGTACGCACGAGTGACATGTGGCTCTATGGGGAAGTAGTGGCTCGACGATGGCATTTTCGTTTTTCATTTTCTTTATCTCACCTCACGTGGCTCTATGGTGTTTTGTGGGAGAAGGGGAAGTGGGGTTGGTTGCATGTGTGCAACTAGGCACGCAACTGCAAGTGTTGGCCCCGATTGCAACTACATGTCTTCAACATGACTGCAACTTAGTGGTGTTTTATCGAGGGAAGGGCCAGTTTGCATGTCCGCCACCAGACATGCAACTAAAAGAGTTACCCATGATTTCAACTCTGTGGGGTTGTGTGCGGGGAAAGGGAGGGGCAGTTGCATGTCCACTACTTGGCATGCAACTGCAAGTGTCACCTTGACCGCATCCTTCAACATGAATGTACCCAATGAAGTGTTTTGTCAAGAGAGGGGGTAGTTGCATGTCTCTCACTAGGCACGCAACCGCAAGCGTCGGCTCTGAGTGCAACTGCACGTCTTTTAATATGATAACTCCATGATGTTTTGTCGGTCGAGGGTTGAGGGAGTAGTTGCATGTCTGCCGCTATGCATGCAACTGCAAGTGTGTCCCCTGACTACAACTACAAGTCTATGCTGTTTTCTAGGAGGATTAGGAAGTTGCATTTTTTGGCACTAGGCATGCAACTGCAAGTCTAGCTCTAACTGTAACTATGTGTTGTTTTGTTGGAGGATAGGGGCAATTGCATGTCAGCTAGTAGGCATGCAACTGCAAGTGTCGCTCTGACTACAACTGCATGTCTACAAAGGCACTACAACTCTTTGCTTTTTTATCGAACAAGGGGGTAGTTGGATGTCTGGCAATAGGAATTGTGGCACTCCGGCTCACAGGGACCGGAACACCCCGTATTCCAGCCCAGAGATTAAGTCTTCTAGAATACATCACTGCTTGGCATACAACAAATCAGCTCTTTATAACAAATACTCAGGAATACAAAGGTTCTGATATAACAGAGAATTACATCGACACGGCAACACTATGCCTGCTCAAGTAGCTCTATGCTAGCAGCAGAACCAATCAAAGCAGCGGAATAACTTCTAGCAGTGCAACAATGACGACAGTGATGAACTACACTCCGTAGGGACCCTGGCTAGAACGCTTATCCTAGCTTGCAAACTCGACAAGCAATTCATCATGTCATGACCTGCAAACTAGAATGGCACGCCGGGTGAGTACTTTGAATGAACTCGCAAGCTCACACCAACCAAAGCAATCAAGATAAACTATAGCGTGGCATTTATAGGTTTACATACCAATGATGAACATGGTATCACTAGAACAATACGAGATGAGCATGGCATGAACATATGGACATGATGATACTAGCATCCAACATGTTTCAACTATCATATTTCAAGTTACTCTGATCGAGGTTATCTCGTAACCACCACATGTATCCAAAAATTAACCAACCTCGTGTTGGAATTATGCCCTAGAGGCAATAATAAATATAGTTGTTATTATAATTCATGTATCAAGATAATCGTTTATTATCCATGCTATAATTGTATTGAATGAAGACTTATATACATGTGTGGATACATAGACAAAACACTGTCCCTAGCAAGCCTCTAGTTGGCTAGCCAGTTGATCAAAGATAGTCATGGTCTTTTGATTATATACAAGGTGTTGTTGCTTGATAACTGGATCACGTCATTAGGAGAATCACATGATGGACTGGACTCGAACTAATAGACGTAGCATGTTGATCGTGTCATTTTGTTGCTACTGTTTTCTGCGTGTCAAGTATTTGTTCCTATGACCATGAGATCATATAACTCAATGACACCGGAGGAATGCTTTGTGTGTATCAAACGTCGCAACGTAACTGGGTGACTATAAAGATGCTCTACAGGTATCTCCGAAGGTGTTCGTTGAGTTAGTATGGATCGAGACTGGGATTTGTCACTCCGTGTGACGGAGAGGTATCTCGGGTCCCACTCGGTAATACAACACCACACACAAGCCTTTCAAGCAATGTGACTTAATGTAAGTTGCGGGATCTTGTATTACGGTACGAGTAAAGAGACTTGCCGGTAAACGAGATTGAAATAGGTATGTGGATACTAACGATCGAATCTCGGGCAAGTAACATACCGAAGGACAAAGGGAATGACATACGGGATTATATGAATCCTTGGCTCTGAGGTTCAAATGATAAGATCTTCGTAGAATATGTGGGGTCCAATACGGGCATCCAGGTCCCGCTATTGGATATTGACCGAGGAGTCACTCGGGTCATGTCTACATAGTTCTCGAACCCGCAGGGTTTGCACACTTAAGGTTCGACGTTGTTTTATGCGTATTTGAGTTAAATGGTTGGTTACCGAATGTTGTTTGGAGTCCCGGATGAGATCACAGACGTCACGAGGGTTTCCGGAATGGTCCGAAAACGAAGATTGATATATAGGATGACCTCATTTGATTACCGGAAGGTTTTCGGAGTTACCGGGAATGTACCGGGAATGACGAATGGGTTCCGGGTGTTCACCGGGGGGGGGGGGGACCCACCCTGGGGAAGCCCATATGCCTTGGGGGTGGCGCACCAGCCCTTGGTGGGCTGGTGGGACAGCCCAAGAAGGTCCTATGCGCCAAGAATAGAAAATCAAAGAGAAAGAAAAAAAAGGAGGTGGGAAAGGAGAGAAGGACTCCACTTTCCAATCCTAGTTGGACTAGGATTGGAGGAGGACTCCTCCTCCCTTGGTGGCGCAGCCCTTGGGGCTCCTTGAGGCTCAAGGCAAGCCTCCCCTCCCTCCTCCTATATATATGGAGCAATTAGGGCTGATTTGAGACAACTTTTCCAAGGCAGCCCGACCACATAACTCCACGGTTTTACCTCTAGATCGCGTCTCTGCGGAGCTCGGGCGGAGCCCTGCCGAGATTAGATCATCACCAACCTCCGGAGCGCCGTCACGCTGCCGGAGAACTCATCTACCTCTCCGTCTCTCTTGCTGGATCAAGAAGGACGAGATCATCGTCGAGCTGTACGTGTGCTGAACGCGGAGGTGTTGTCCGTTCGGCACTAGATCATTGGACGGATCGCGGGACGGTTCGTGGGAAGGTTCGCGGGGCGGATCGAGGGACGTGAGGACGTTCCACTACATCAACCGCTTTCACTAACGCTTCTGCTGTGCGATCTACAAGGGTACATAGATCGGAAATCCCCTCTCGTAGATGGACATCACCATGATAGGTCTTCGTGCGCGTAGGAAAATTTTTGTTTCCCATGCGACGTTCTCCAACACCTCGGTATCCATGATACCACTTTGATCCTCTCGTGATCACATAAAGATAACCCAACTTCTTTCCTCATTGAACCAGGGTTGTTTATTAAGCAGGTTATTATTACTATTGACCCATAATGTGACCTACTACGAACTGGGCTCATATCCGCGGGCGCGTCTATCGATAGTTATACACTTTGGGGAGGTTAGTACACTATACCCACACCATAGAACCCAAGGCCTCGTGCTCCCATTCGGGTGGACCAACAGCGTTCCGACGAAACCGATCTATTGCGTGACACTCTCCCGGCCACTCTGACAATCTCCCCTTTTTGGGCTAAGTCATGGGTGACCCCGATGCCACTCTCGACATCCGACGGCCACCGTCGTGGCAAAACAAAAACAGTCCCAAACAGGGACAAAGCCGCCTACAACAACTACGGGCGCACAAAGCTTATGGCCGCCTACCTGATCAGGGTAGCGCGCGCACATAACCTTCCCTAGTTGGAGGCAGCTACGAGAGGCATGACAATAGATCGAATCATGGCCTTCCCATATAGGCAAGTCTGGCTGCACTGGTGAGCTCGATTCGATGGCACTATGACTCAGCCAACAGGTCTTCAAGTTCAATTAGTATCAAGTTAAATTTGAAAAGTAATGAGCCGAGTCACAATAAAAATAACAGGATGAAATGACAATACATATGAGCATGATATCAATATAAACATGGATAGGAAGTATAACCATTTAACATGTGAAGCATTAGCTTCGACAATAATAAAGCAATTCGTCTATTGGATGCAGATGAACATGGCATAGCGATGATCATGCATATTAGAGGTACTTTTCGTAACTCACTTAATCATGCATCAGATGAACACTACTATCACCAGCATGTACTAATAACAAGCATGACATATGATAATAATACTAGCAAGTAGTCACATAACTAACCGGGTGCACAGGCACAAAGCATGAAGATGAACATGAATCCACAATCATACCGAAACAAAAATACCAATAGTAGATGAGCAAACAATTATTAAATATTTAAGTAGAAAACTATGGCTACTGCAAGGCCATCATGCAAGCGTCTATCGTGGCTTCCATGGGGATGAAGATATCACTCGGAGGAAGTGCGAGAAGCTTGAGAAAAGATTTGGCGGAATGTTTCTCTCTCTACGGGGGCTAAACAAGGGCAAGGGCAAAATGGTCATTTTCAGTATGGGAGAACATAGTGAAAATGGTACCAACAAGACGAGCTCAACGATACAAGAACGTGGGCTTTGGAATCAATTGATTCGGAGTACGCCACGAAGACATGAACGGTTGAATACCAAGTACTAATGTGCAAAAAGAATCTCCACAAACATGTCCCTGGCTGGTTTAAATAGATAGCGCTTTTATGGAAAGTATGCTTTTAGAGAAGAGAAAACACATTTCTACCCGAAGAAGATCTGAAAGGAGCTTTCATAGGAGAAAGACGTATTCACAGGAATAAGCCTTCACTTACGCGGGTTAACGGGTCGGTCGGGTCAGCTCCTGGGTAACTAACGCGCGGGCCCACCGTGTTGTACTCCTCCCGGTCGTCTTCTTCCTCACAACCAGAGGCAGAGGAGCTTGGGCACCAGTCCTAGCCATCGCATTGCTACACCAGAGGTCCGACCGGCGATCGCGGCAGCACCGCCGCTCCTCTTCGCACCCGAGGGTAGCCACGGGGGCAACTCGGGTGGCCTGCCGTCGCCACCGACGGCAACGTCGGTCGAAGAGCTTCAATGGTGCCATGCCAGCAGGGGCCTCCTCAGACTAGGGCGAGAGCGGAGGAACCTGGCGAGCATCCAAGGGCATGCACACAACAAAGAGAGGGAGGGAGATTGCTTCGAGGATGGGTTCGTCCATGGGGAACGATGGCGGACGTCTCAGGCACTGGGGCAAAGGGGAGCTCTAGAGGCTTCGGGGAGGAGATTAGGAAGCCGATGAGGAGTGGAGGATCTCGGGGGAGCTATTTATAGGCATGGAAAGGTCTCGGGAGCACTTGAGAGGACGCACGCAATCGGACACGACGATGATAGAGAGGTTCAAGTCATGGGCGCGGCTGCCGATGCATGACGATGACAAGAGAGGCAGTGGCCAGGGTAGAGGATAGAGCAGGGGATCACGGGGAAGCTTTAGGGCAAGGAGAGAGCTTGAGAAGACGAAGAAACGGACGAGGCTGAGGGCCCCAACTGTGAGAGCGAGGCCATCCGCGTGGTCACCGTGTGAACACATCGGTGACGCATGCTCTGGTCGGCCGTACCGTGTCTGCTTGAATAGTCATTCACCACTTAGGGCCAAGGGGCAAAGGAACAAGCATAGTAGCCCAAGATGTGACCACAATGAGCTAGAATACAACAGAACAACAAGGTGTTTGTTGTTTAGTGAGGAAGATTGGTTTGAAAAATATGGTGATATTTTGCAAATGGCGATCCATCACTAAGATGATCATCAATGCAATTTTTCAGCTCAAAGGGATGAAGTTGAATAGCACTTGCTGTACAATGTACCCCACTGAATAGAAATGCAAAATATGAAGTATCACTCACATGCTTGATTGGGTTGATCTGAAATTTGGGGATATGAGTTGTTTGGGCATATGAAGGCACTCTAAAATTTCATACCAAGTGGATACACCAAAATGGTACTTCGTTCACAATGCACCTCTCTCAACAAAAACTAAGAAAAATTACAGAGGGCAAATGGCTAGATGGAATGAGCCAAAATTTTGCACAAAGGGTTTATATGGGTAGGATCATGTCCTGGTACATTTTTAGCAATAATTAAGTAATATAAAATATAGTTGCTTCACAAAGTGAAAATCAAACAAGAAACTAAGATTTGATGCTGGGTTCACATGGATGATGGAATGATGCTCAAATCTTGTGTAGAGTGGTAATTTGAGCATATAGAGGTCATGTCAAAATTTCAAATCATTTGGATATGCCTAGCTATCACTTCCTTCACAAAGTTCCTTTCTGGATAGAAACTTCGGAAATTAGGTGAGGAATATTTTCTAGGCAAATGAAATTGAATTTTTGCATGATGACCTAATATGGATAGGAAAGAGTCCACAAAAGTTTTATAGTGACACTTCCTTCACAAAGTGCCATTCACGGAAAAATAGTAAAAATAACATTGTTGAATTATTTTTGAAAAAGACAAGGAAGGATGTTGACATATTTGAGGAATATGTTACCCACACAATTTACGACAATTATTTGGGAATTTAGGGAGAGACATAGATATAGGTTGCTTCACAATCTAGAGCAAATATGGTGATTCCTTTAATAGAAAAAGGAATAATCCCAAGAAAAGGAATGTTAGGACAAGTCCAAGATGGGAAATGACATGGTCTGGGGAAGGTTTTGAGAATGACAAGCCACTTTGGAGACTATGAAGAGATGATCCTCCCAAGTTTCCATACCACAGAGCCAAAAAAAGAAATCCAAAGAAAAATGAAAAAAGAAAGGGCCAAAATCCAGGGTGTGACAAACCTTCCCCCCTTAAAGAAATATGTCCTTGAGATTTGGTTGCTCAGGGAACAAGTATGAATATTCTAACTTAAGGACAACGTTTCCAACTCAGGTATCCTTTTCCTTGTATGATGTTCCCATAGAGTTCTTCATATGACCTGACTCTCTCGTTCCAGTGTGGTTTGTTTCACTCTATCCTCATTTTGACAGGTATTACCTCACATGTTCCTGCTTACACTGTCTCCAATTCCTTTCATATCCGTCGGCTTAGCTGAGTGCGATAGATTATCGTGACAGAGATATATCTCCTTCTCAAGTCCAAGGGTGATTTTTCAATGGATGTGGCATCCAGCACTAACAACATTCCATGGAGTTGTGAACAAATTTTCTCGATGGACACCAAATCTTTTATTCCTAGCATTGGGTCGCTCAAATAGATGCATGTCCTCTGAGTTCAAAACAGTGCCGTGAATTATAACCATTCACCTGGTGGAGTCCGACTTCTCGCAAGGATTCCTAAATCATCATGGATGGCTCTAGTCTCTTGAGTAACAGGTCCATACCAAAGGTTTGGCGGTCGTCTATCGTGACTAGTATAAAGGAGTACATCCTTATAACATGAGCATCTCCAGACTGGACTAGCGGTGGTTTTGACAGAAGAATCAAGTTTAACACACGCTATCCTTTAACTGTTTCCCCTATGTGAGGGTACATGCTTCGAGACTGTTGTTCATCATTCTTCTTTCTCATTCTATCGGTATATCCATGTGGATTAGTAGGTTGTGTGATGCTTTAACACAATCACTGAAGTCAATCTGTTGACATGGCCTCTGGTCTAACGTGACAGACTTGGATAGTCGATACTAGCAATTCTGAGCATAATAGTTGGCTAAGCAGGTTATCTTGATATGAGGTCCTTACCAAAGCGGACTAGACCCCCCTTAGGTGTATATTCACGGTGATCGGTATTGAATCAGACTGTCCTGGGTATCTGTACTATGTTGGTCATGCAATAAGTACCATACTTGTATTGTCGTTCTTGGTCCTTCATTATTGTTTTCCTTGTGGGGATCCTTTGGTGAAAGAACATGTCCATATATATCATAAATTATTCGTGTGACGAGAGGTGCTTGTCATATGCAATATTTTGTCCGTCATACCTTGGCCTTGTTCATGACTCGGGCCATAGGATATATGCAAAATTCACATGTGCTTGTATGGAGCTCATTGTTGTCGTCCATCATACAAGGTGGTGACAAGGGTTAACGATATCACCTTGTGTGGTGTGAGGAAGCGTGCCTGGATAAGCAGTGCCAAAATCGTTTTCTCATGTTGTCTTTCAACAAAGCTTGTCGGTCCTTGCATCACTCCCTGAAGTGCATAACTGGGTTTCTTCCTCTTGCATAACTAGCGGGGTAGTCGGATTCTTACCGTGATTTCATCATCGTACGCGTCACTTGCATGAATTTGACATCATGCTCACACTGTATATGGAAGTATATGATTCCCGAGGTAGACTTGTGTTTTGACTAATTCTTTCTTCTGACCACATTGTTGTGGATCTGATTCTTGGGATGCATTTCCATATATTGTCATCTCACTATGTGATATGTTGCACCATTGTCGTACTGAGGAAGATTAGACATCTTTTATTGGAAGCCATCGAGAATACCGTGATGGGGAAGATTGAATAGCTTGTGCTCAATGCTTTCGTCGGGCAACTTGTTGAAAAAGACTGGGTATCATACTTCAGTAGCTTCCCCCCTTAATGGCTTGCTAAGGATAATTGGTACCTTTTTCCCAAAGCTTTTGCAGTAGCTTACCGAAGAGGCCTGAGTATCTTCCACGGGAAGTCATCCACATATCATACCGAGGGAGATGGATGAATCTTGCATCGTAAGCATCTCTGGTAGCTTGCATAGGAAAACCGGAGTTCCTCATACCATAAACTTCTCTCTGTGATGTGTTGACTCAATGCTATACATACCCTTTAAAATTCCTGCTGCCTGATACTTGTATGAAAAAGGTTGTTCGAGTATCCTTGTTTTGAGTACTGAATTATTATCACATTCCGGCTTGCTTCCAGGGTATAGCATGTTTCAAATCATACTTAGAGTAGAATCAAGGTCTTGTATATGAATCATACCTTTGACTCGGAATATACGATTTTCCTTTCACACAATTTGTCTTCTGGCTGATTTCATCATTAATGTTGTGAAAATTGTACACTTAGGTAGACTTGGTGCTGATAATCAAGGCAGAGTATCATTTGTATTTAGACCAGGTAATCCAAATATAATGCAGTTGGGTGAGAATTCCATAATGTTTAACTGAGCTTCCAAATACTTGAACTCCTTACTGATTCTTTGGGTCCGGTGTCGGTTGATGACAAACTTTTATAACTGGAAATAAGGTAATTCCGAGGCCCCAAAGAGATAAGCAAAAGAAACGAATGAAACAAAAGCACACAAGGCATACAAATAATATCATAGTCAAGCAACATCACCTTTTACTGCTATTCACAACAATATGCATGCATGCCTAAGCACACAAACCTTGCAAGAACTCCGGTTCTACGATCTAATATGGTGTGGGTGTCTGCATGAAAGTGAATCCACGCGTGAAAGGAGTTGGTGTAAACAAAACTACACCTAGTGTTGGGTTAACACCGGTTGCATCTGGATGGGCTCAGGGATGAGGACGAACTTGGTGATCATGTAGCAAGACACGGATGTCACGTCCACATCATCATCAAACAGACGGAAGGGCCGTCCACGTATTGGATGGCAGGGTAAGATAGTGGTGAAAAACAAGGCTTGCTCGCATTGCCCTTTTTTGATAGCCAAGATGAGTAAGGGTTGCCAAAAATGGCAAGTTAGATGGCACGATTCGGGATAGAAACATGTCTATCACCGAAACGATGGGTGTGGCTGGCGGAAAGATATTGGCGTGATACGTGAGCATAAATCCGGCAGAGGGTGTTTGAAACACATGGTACCATGGCATCACTCTGCTCGGACAGAGATGACACCAAACAGTGAAAAGCAGGTATGCAAAGTTGGAGAGTTCGAGTAGTGGATCAAAACCGGTGTCACCTACACTCACAAGATCAACTATTAGCGATAAGATAAAAATCTATATGCATGCTATGTAGCAATCAAGTGGAGCAAACTGTCTAGACTCTAGACTAGTGATTCTGACGCTCGCGCGGGCTAGGGCGTCCTACATCTAGACCTACTCTCATACCAACGCTGTGGCACCCGGTCTCAGCGGGACTGAAACATCATGTATTCCAGCTCAGAGATCAAGTCTTCTGGAATACAACACTGCTTAACATAGAAAAATCATCACTTTATTACAAATACTCGCGGATACAAGGGTTCCAATATAACAGAGAATTACATGGGCATGGCGACACTGCGGCTCCTCAAGTAGCTCTATGCTAGCCGCAGAACCAATCAAAGCAGCAGAATAACTTCTAGCAGCGGAACAATGACGACAGTGATGAACTCCACTCCGTAGGGACCCTGGCTACAATGCTTATCCTAGCTCGCAAACTTGACAATAAATCCATCATGGCATGACCTGCAAACTGGCATGACATGCCAGGTGAGTACTTTGAATGTACTCGCAAGCTCACAGCAACCAAAGCAAACAATACAAACAATAGCATGGCATTTACAAGTTTACATATTAATGTTGAACATGATATCGCTAGAACAATGCGAGATGAGCATGGCATGATCATACTAGCATGCAACATGTTTAAACTATCATATTCCAACTTACTCTGATCGGGGTTATGTCGTAACCACCACATGTATCCAAAATATTAAGCAACCCGGTAACCATGGTACCACTTTGATCCTCTCGTGATCACATAAAGATCAACCAACTTCTTTCCTCATCGAACTAGGGTTGTTTATTAAGCAGGTTATTATTACTATTGACCCATAATGTGACCTACTACAAACTGGGCCAATAACCATGGGCACGGCCATCAGTAGTTATAGAGTATACAAAGGTTAGTACACTATACCCACACTACAGAACCCAAGGCCTCATGCTCCCATACGGGTGAAGCAACAACGCTCCAACGAAACCTATCTATTGCATGACACTCTCCCGACCACTCCGACAAACTCCCTTTTTTGGGTAAGTCATGGGTAGCCTCGATGGCACTCTAGACATCCAATGACCACCATCATGGCAAAACAAAAATGGTCCCAAATGGGGACAAAGGTGCCTACAACAACCGCGGGCACACAAGGCTTATGCCTGCCTACCTGATCAGGTAGCGCACAAACATAACATTCCCTAGTTGGAGGAACCTATGAGAGGCATGACAATAGACCAAATCAGGGCCTTCGCATATAGGCAAGTATGGCTGCACTGGTCATCTTGATTCGATGGCATTGTGACTCAGCCAACAGGTGTTCAAGTTCAATTAATATCCGATTAAACTTGAGAAGTAATGAGCTGAGTCATAATAAAAATAACAGGATAAAATGTCAATGCATATGAGCATGACATCTGCATAAACATGGATATGACGTATAACCATTTAACATGTGAAGCATTAGCATCAACAATAATAAAGTACTTAGTCTACTCGATGCACATGAACATGGCATAGCGATGATCATGCATATCATATGTACTTTTCATAACTAACGATAATCATGCATCAGATGAACACTACTTTCACCAGCATGTAATAATAACAAGCATGACATATGAGAATAATACTAGCAAGTAGTCACATAACTAACTAGGTGCACAAGCACAAAGCATGAAGACGAACATGAATCCACTAGCATACCGGAACAGAAATACCAGTAGTAGATGAGCTAACAATTATTAAATATTTAAGTAGAAAACCATGGCTAGTGCAAGTCCATCTTGCAAGTGGTTGTCGTGGCTTGCCTGAGGATGAAGAGATCATTGGGAGGAAGTGCGAGAAGCTTGCAAAAAGATTTTCCGGAACGTTTCTCTCTTGAAGGGGGCTAAATAAGGGCAAGGGAAAAATGGTCATTTTTAGTATGGGAGAACATAGTGAAAATGGTAACAACAGTACGGGCTCGATGATACAAGAACGTGGACTTTGGAATCACCTCATTCGGAGTTAGGGTCGCGAAGATATGGACGGTTGAATACGAAGGACTAATCTGCAAAAAGAATCTCCACGAACAAATCCTCGCTGGGTTACACACATAGCGCCTTGACGGAAAGTATGCTTTTAGAGAAGATAAAACGCATTTGTGCCTGAAGAAGATATGAAAGGCGCTTCCGGAGAAGGAAGGCGTATTCACAGGAATACGTCGTCACTTACGCGGGTCAATGGGCCGGTCTGGTCAGTTCCTAGGCAACTGACCCATGGGGCCCACCACATTGTCCTTCTATCGGTCATCTTCTTCCTCATGACTAGAGGCATAGGATCTTGGCACCAATCCAGGTTGTCGCCTCGCTATACCAGAGGGCCGACTCTTGATCGCGACAACACCGCCGCTCCTCTCCACGCCCAAGGGTAGCTGCGGGGGCAACTCGGGTGGCCCACAGTGTCGTCGCCACTCGAAGGCCGCGATGGCCGAAGAGCTTCAGCGGAGCCATGCCGGCAGGGGTCTCCCAATACTAGGGGGAGAGTGGAGGCGGCCGGTGAGCATCCAAGGGGCCCATGCACAATAAAGAAAGGGAGGTGGGTTGCTTCGAGGGTGGGCTTGGCCATGGGAACAATGGCGGATGTCTCGGTCATTAGGGAAATGGGGAGCTCAAGAAGCTTTCTGGAGGATATTGGGAGGCCGATGAGGAGCGGAGGAGCTTGGGGGAGCTATTTATATGCATGGGGTGGGGCGCTCGAGAGGATGCATGCTACAGGACATGACGGCGACAGAGAGGTTCAGGTCACGGGCGCGGCTGCCGGCACGTGATGATGGCGAGAGAGGCAGAGGCTAGGGCAAAGGATAAAGCAGGGGATCACGGTCAAGCTCTAGGACAAGGAGAGAACTCAAGAAGACGAAGAACCGGATGAGGCCGAGGGCTCCAACTGCCAGAGCGCTGGCATGCCATCCGCGTGGTCACCACGTGAACGCGGCTGTGACACACGCTCTGGTCGGCCAGACCGTGTCTGCTCGAATGGTCATTCATGAGAGAGGGCCAAGGGGCAAAGGTACAAGCATATTATTCCAAGATGTGACCACACGGAGCTAGAATACAACGGAACAACAAGATTGTTGCTTAGTGAGGAAGATTGGTCACGAGAAATATGCTGATAGTTTGTAGAGGGTGATCCATCACTAAGATGATCATCTATGCAAATTTTAAGCTCAAAAGGATGAAGTTAGATAGCACTTGGTGTACAATGTACTCCACTAGAGAGATATGCAAAATATAAAGTAGCACTCACACGCTTTATTGGGTTAAGCTAAAATTTCGGGGATATGAGCTATTTGGGCATATGAAGGCACTCTAAAAGTTTCATGCCATGTGGATACACCAAAATGGTACTTCCTTCACAATGCATCTCTCTAGACAGAAGCTAAGAAAAATTACACAGGGCAAATAGCTAGATGAAATGAGCCCAAATTTTGCACAGAGTGTTTACATGGCTAGGATCATGCCGTGGTACATTTTTAGCAATAATGAAGCAATATAAAATATAGTTGCTTCACAAATTGAAAATCTGACCAGAAATAAATATTTGATACTAGGCTCACATGGATGATGGAATGACGCTTAAATCTTATGTAGATTGGTAATTTGAGCATATAGAGGTCATGTCAAAATTTCAAATCATTTGGATATGCCTAATTAGTACCTCCTTCACAAAATTCCTTTCTCGACAGTAACTTTGGAAATTTGCTGAGGAATATTTTCTAGGCAAATGAAATTGAATTTTGGCATGATGCCCTAATATGGATAGTAAAGTGTCCACAAAAGTTTTGAGGGCAATCAAGAAGATAGAAGTGATAGTTCCTTCACAAAGTACCATTCAGGGAAGGATAGGAAAAATAATACCCGTGAATTATTTTTGAACTAGACAAGGAAGGATTTTGACATATTTGAGTATAATGACCCAAACAATTTATGAGAATTATTTGGGAATTTAGGGAGAGACAAAATATAGGTTGCTTTACAACCTAGAGCAAATACGGTGATTCCTTTAATAGAAAAAGGAATATTCCTAAGAAAAATAATATTAGGATAGGTCCAAGATGGGAAATGACATGGTCTTGGGAAGCTTTTGAGAATGACAAGTCATTTTGGAGACTAGGAAGAGATGATGCTCCCAAGTTTCGAGACCACAGAGCCAAAAAAAAAGAAATCCAAAGAAAATCAAGAAAAGAAAGGCCAAAATCCAGGGTATGACACGCATGCAAATACAAGTGATGCCCCAGCAGGAACTTTTTTGTTGTTTCGGGAGGGACAGTTGCATGTCCAGCACTAGGCCTACAACTGCAGGTGTCGCACCCGACTACAATGGAATGTCTTCGACACAGTTGCAACTACATGGTGTTTTGTGAGGGAGGGATAAGTTGCACATATAACACTTGGCATGCAATTGCAAATCTAACCCTGGACTACAACTACATGTCTTCAATTCGACTGCAACTCGGTGGTATTTTGTCAGGGTTGGGCTAGTTGCAAATCTGCTAGTAGGGATGCAATTCAATGTCTTCAACATGTATGCAGCTCTGTAATGTCTTGTTGGGAGGTGGTATTTGTATGTCTCACGCTAAGCATGCAACTCCAAGTTTTTCTACTAAGGGCAAATGCTTGGTGTTTTTTGTCGGGAGAGGGGCAGTTTCATGCTTGTCACTAGGCTTGCAAGTCTAAGTGTCACCTCGGACTACACATGCATGTTACCGTGACACCTCTTTATTAAGACTCTTAAGTTTTCTTTTATATTTAATATTTTTTTATTTTGTGTTTTCTCTTTTCTTATTCCATGATGAGTATTCTCATATAATATTGAACATTTTCTAAGGACATTTTTTTAAAATACAGGATGAATATTTACAAAAATGCAAGGACACATTTTTTAAAATATCACAACTAATGCTTACATTATTATATATATATAATAATAATAAAAGAAGAAGTCAAATAAAAAAAATAATCGAACAAATTTGATAGATGCCACATTTTTTTGCACGAACACCATACTAATACGCCCTACTAGTGCACCACACATAGTCAATGGAGCAACTGCATGGAGCAAAAATATTGTCCAATCTCTTGCCCAACACACCTAAAAAATGCACAAAGCAAAGACCAAACAAGGCCAACCCAAATTGCAACAAGAAACGAGAGTGTATTGGTGGACTATAAAAAAAAGGGAAAAAGGTGATGTCAGCTGACCGAGACTTTGCGAAGTTTTAGTCGATTTAGACCTAGACACACCCATTCTTAAATTGCTCTGAAACAAGAACAAATAAAATAAAAAATGAAGATGAAAAATTGGAAGGTGATGATAGAACAACCGCATAAACAAACTAACGGGTCGACCAATTCACCGGACGGTGTCCACATTTGGGGAATAGAATCCTCGTAATTGACTCACTAGAGTGGCCCATTTAACGCGAGTAAGCGTTCCCGTTTGGGGAACCTTCTTGGGAGGATATGTTTTATCTTTTTGGGGAGCCTTCTTGATTTTGAAGTTACTTTTTCTGTTGTTTTATTTATTTGTATATGTTTATTTTGCCCTGCTATTTTTCTTATACTTTTTGTGTGTAAAAAGATATATGTATATTTCAAAAAAATAATTTGTCCAAAAAATGTTCACCATTTAAAAAAATCCTATATCTAAAAAATCTTGACCTTGAAAACTCGTGTATTCAAAAAGGAAATTGTAGTTTAAATTTTTGTTCCAATTTCTCAAAAAAATTGGTATTTCAAAATTGTTCGGATATAAAAATAGTTCATATTTTCCTAATAAGTTACAGCTTTTCAAAATTTGTTTACAATTTTTTATATGTATTGTGTTTCAAAAAATGTTCAATTTTTTTGAAACATGTTCCAAATCTGAAAAAATGTTATCATTTTGAAAAGGTGTTAACATGTCCAACACTATTTTCATTCTGTAGGAAATATTTGCGTTCTATAAAGTTTATATTTTTTCATGTTTGTGCTTTTCATAAAAAAGGTGCAAAAGTAGATCGGTTTGCCACGATGCCTTGTGTGCTACGCTATAGTGCATTCTAAGTTGCTACCACTGCGTCTGAGAATTAAACGTGAGGCAACTGCTTAATGGGCCTTAACAATTTACATAATGTTGAATTTAAATGGTGTTGCTGATATATAACAAGTTTGGCATAAGGAGAGATCATTCGAAGTATAATCAATTGCACGATGATGCTTTTTGAGAACAAGAAGTAATATTTCCACTCCGTAGATTCAAAGATTAGCATTCATAATAATAGAATATATCTTCTTTTCATCCAAAGAAGCATACTTCACTATATGAGGAAAATGTTTAAGTTCAAACATATGATCACCTTTAGGAGGCTCATGATTCCCTAAATTTTCAATATGGAGGTTACGTTTAAGCAAAGTTTATTACCTAAAGAAAACATATTATTTTTCCTTCCTTTCCTACATATTAGACAATTTTTCATGCCCCAACAAATATTGGTTTAAACTTTAAAGGATTAATGGTAGGACCATCGATTACCGCAATTTTGTCTATCTCATGTACACACAACAAATCTTTAGCATTATGTTATTTTATAAACTTACAGAAATTAAAAGAATCTTCATCTCCTCCAATTCTTGTAGGATCTAAATATATTGAGGAGAGGGGGTGAATGGGAGATTTAATTTTTCTTTCGAAGAACTGAAATCTCTAAACACAACACCATAGAAAATCTTAAACACACGCAGTTCTACTTGAAGATAAATTATTGAAGGAAAGAACTTCGAGGAAAAACTAAAGTGATCAAATTGAGCTAATCACGAGAACTTAAGAGAGAAGGATAAGTAAATAATTGCATATGAAAAACATGCCAATGCAGAGGCATATCATCTTAAGTACACATGGGGGTAACACAAAGGCTAACATACTACTCGATACAGATGGAAATACATTAGTAAATCAACAACCAGAACACCGATGAAAAAATACACAAGAGATAACTCAACTCAAAGTAATGCACAATGAGAAAACTAGTGATGCTTGAAGGCGTCAGGGTATTTGTTCTACCGATTCATTCTTCTGCAAAAGATCTATGTCCGGTTAGAGGGACTTGTGATTGAACACAAGAGTAAAACTCTTTCCATCACATTCTCCTCAACGTGAAGTTCCTTGCACTTCAGTTGATTTTACACGTGGTGGCTTATTCTCAAAAATCTCCAAACCTTTAGCATACTTTGTCTTCGGCAACCAATATAGGTCTTGGTTACTCATGACTGAATTCTAACCTTCTATAGAGTGTGCAACTCTCAAGAGTAACATGCACAAGGTACCTCAACTTAGTTCTACGTGATGCTAAACCACAACTAAATTTTGGTTCTAGAGTTTTTCCCTCATAGGATTCACACAAATATCTTGGAGAGGACTGCTAAGACAAAGACTTGTCAAATCAAACAAAGTATCCAACCTTCAATGGTTGGATGGGTGTGATTGATTCTAGCTGGAGTGATCCCGAGGGTGAAATGACCAACAGAGGCCTGCGGCAAAAACAATGGTCAACTGACCTGTATCCAATGATCAGATTTCAAAATCACATGGCAACTTAACTTGAGGAACTAGTAAAGCTGACTCCACCACCTAAGAATTTCTCTTGAAGCCTCGAAGAACAATATGTCTCAGGTTATGAATAAAAACTCAACACACGTAGAGATTTCTCACTACTCACTTGTGATAAGTTCTCAATTAAGCATCAACAAAACTAAAGTCTCAAAAATTTGAACCCACTCAATAGTACTCGTGCCCATATTATCCAAATGAACTAAATGAAACTACAAAATAAAACTACATCTCCACTTTATCTTCATTGTTCTTCGTTGTAGCCAATTATTCCTTGAATAGTCAACTACAACAATGACCGTTATTCCCTTAGGAAGGATGTTTTTGGCAATTTGTTTGCCAAGTCTGTTGGTTCCTAATGTGAGTTTTCAATGGAGAAGACCATTTGATTTGTCGACCCTCTTGTGACTGACTTCATAAGGCCCATCTTGGCCGGGTTCGATCAGGCTCAAACTTAAACAGTAGAAGGACACTGGAGGATCACAACCGAAAATAAAGATCACCTTAGAGACATGATGCGGCGGTGAAAAAACAATGGGCCCACCACCACCGCATGGGGTGTCACACGCATGGCAAGGGTAGAGGGCATGATACATGGTGGCCCCAAGCGTTCCCTCGACCCATGGGCCGGGGTCAAAGAGCTAAATCCAGTAAATCTCTGGTAGGATGTCCCTAGTTGGTAATCTTGTGTAGATGGTAACACGATGAATGAGAGACACGACATTTACCTAGGTTCGGTCCCTCTCGAAGAGGTAAAACCCTACGTCCTACTTATGTTTTATTGATTGTGGATGGGGTACAAAGTACATGTTGATCTACCTCGAGATCGTATGTGTAAATGAATCTACCTTTGTGATCTAAACCCCTCGGCTTATATAAATACCATGGTATTACACCCAGGTCGATTACATAGGGGGGTAAACATGCCGAGACTTACAACATGTCTTGGAGTGTGCACCAAGTCTTCGGGATATTCCATCTTGAGTATGCCTTGGTGTAGGATTCGAAGTATGTCTAGAGGGGGGGGGGGCGTGATATGTCTCCAATGTATCTATAATTTTTTGTTGTTCCATGCTATTATATTACCATTCTTGGATGTTTTATAATCATTTTTTAGCAATTTTATATCATTTTTGGGGCTGACCCATTGCCATAGTGCCTAGTGAGAGTTGCTGATTTTTTCTGTTTTTTTCCTTCACAAAAAATACATATTCGATGAGGCCCAATTTCCATGAAACTTTACACAGAAGGAAACTTGGGAATCACGAACGAGCAGCACACAAGGCCCGTGGGGACCACTAGACATCAGGGCGTGCCAGAGGCCCGTGTCGCGACATGGTGTCTAGTGGGGCCCTCGGGAAGCTTCTGCATCACGAGTGATCTCTATAAATACGCCAATATTCAGAAAAACCTAGAGGAGTCGATAAAAATTCGTTTCATCCGCCACAAGTTTGACAACCATGAAATCCAATCTAGAGCATGTTCCATAGAGGAACAGATCGCGGAGGGGTTCACCATCCTCATTGGTGCTCCTCCGATGATGCGTGAGTAGTTCATATTAGACCTATGGGTTCGTAGGCAGTAGCTAGATGGCTTTCTCTCTCGCTTTGTTTTTCAATACAATGGTCTCTTGGAGATCCATATGGTGTAACCCTTTCTTTTGTGGTGTATTTGTTCGGATCCGATGAATTGTGAGTTTATGATCACATCTATGAAAACATATTCATGCTTGATTATTATAGCCTCATATTTGTTCTTTGCTATTTGGTTTTTGTCTGGCCAACTTGATCTTTTATCTTGCAATGGGAAGAGGTTCTTTGGGATGGGTTCGATCTTGCGGTGCTCAATCACAGTGACAGAAAGAGACATGGCACACATGTACCGCTGATATCAAGGATAAAATGATGGTGTCTATTCATACGTGAATAGATCTTGTCTACATCATGCCATCGTTCTTAAGGCATTACTCCATTTCTCCATGAACTCAATACACTAGATGCATGCGGGATAGCGGTTGATGTGTGGAGTAATAAAAGTAGATGCAGGCAGAAGTCGGTCTACTTATCTTGGACGTGATGCCTATATACATGATCATTTTGTTGAATATCATCATAACTATTTGCTCTTCTATCAATTGTCCAAAAGTAATTTGTCTACCCACCGCTTGCTATTTTCTCGAGAGAAGCCTCTAGTGAAACGTACACCCCCGGGTCTACTTCACACAATATATTTGCAATCTCTACTTTGCTATTTGCGTTTCACATCTATATTATCAAAACCCCCAAAAATACCTTACCGCGTTCTAATTGCTATCACTCTTATTTGCATCTATCAGTCTATCCTTACTTTACCCATGAGGGATTGCCAATCCCTCTATGCGCTGGGTTGCGGGGATTTGCTATTTGTGTGCAGTTGCTGCTTACATAGTCTTGTGGATCTTCCTACTAGATTGATACCTTTGTTTCTTAACTAAGGGAAATACTTATCATCGCTATGCTACATCACCCTTTAAGTTTGGAGGGAGAACGAATGGACCCGCGAGGAGTTAAGATTTCTGGCGCCATTGTCGGGAAACATCTTGTCAAGTTCTATTAGGTTCCTACACACAATTCTCATCTCCTTGCAATTACATTATTTGGCATTTTCCTCTCGTTTTCCTATCCCTCATTTCACAAAAAAATCCTTTTTTATTTGCCTTATTTCCATTTGCCTTTTTCTTGCTTGCTTGCTTCTTTTGCCTTCATGTCAACACTTGAAAACAGAAAAATAAAGAGGAATAGTAAAGACATATAGATCATCATCCACTTGCTAATCTTGGACCAATTGCTAGTGAGTTGAGTGCTCATGACTATTTTTGTGAAGTTTTGCTTGAAAATCGTGAATCTGAATATTGTGATGAAATGTTAAAATAAGAAATTTATAAAGTGATTCATGATATCTCCTTGAATGAAAAGCATGATTACGATGATGTTATTATAAATTATATTAATGTGAGTTGTGCTAATAATATGAAAAACTATAAGATTGGAGATGGCAATTTTGTAATATCCACTACTCATTGTAATGATCATAATTGGGGTGATGCTTCTTATTATCTTGAAAATTTATTTAACCCCCATGATGATTATGATATTGATAGTAATGTTCGCAATAGTATTGAAAGTGGGTTTGGAAGAGTGTCAACTTTAGGTAATAATGATCCCACTATTTTGGAGGATTATCTATCTTGTGATTTTTTCGATAAAAGTGGGTTTGGAGAGACTTTATGTAATGCCAATCCCACTTTCTTGGAAGATTATAAGACTTTTATGCATGTGGATCATGAAGAGAAAATTGTATGTGATACCTATATTGTTAAATTTTAATATGATCATACATTTAATTATTATGAGAGGGAAATATGGTTATTGAAATATTCATGTACTAAATTATCTCTCTTCATGTTGAGATTGTTGTTATTTCTTTCTTCTTCCATGCATATGTTAGATATTTCTTATCTTGCTAATTTGTTTTCTTATGACATGCCTATGCATAGGAAGTATGCTAGACTTAAATGTGTTTGTCTTATGCTACATGATGCTCTCTTTGTGTTTCAACTACTATCTTTCATGTGAGCATCAATAAAATCTCAAGCCTATCTTAATGGCTATAAAGAAAGAGCTTGTTGGGAGGCAACCCAATGATTATAATTTATTTTCACCTCTGTTTTCTATTCCTGAGTGTTTTCACAATTATGCTAATGTTATAATTGTGTCTTTTTTGTTTTATTTAGTGTTTGTACCAAGCAAAGCCATTGGGATCATGTGGGGTATTAGTTGCTTTAATCCTGCTATAAACAGAAACTTTTGCGTCCAGTACAAAAAATCCTAAAATTCACACGACATCAAAAGTGTCTAAAGTTTTTACAAAAGATTAATATACAAATTATCTACGTTTTGCTAATTTTTCGGAATTCTCGAAGTTACATAATTATAAGTAAATTTCGAATCTTTACATACCATTTTGTTTTTAACAGATTCTGTTTCTTTCATTTTGTTTTTAACAGATTCTGTTTCTTTGTGTTATGTGCTTATTTTAATGATTCCATGGTTTATATCGGGGGGCATAAGCCATGGTAAAGTTATAATATAGTAGTTATAATGCCAAAACAAAATTGGATTGGGTTTTCAATAGTACCTATAGTAATATTTTGTTTTCTTATACTAAAGGATCTCACGAAATTTTGTTGAGTTTTGTGTGATTGAAGTTTTCAAGTTTTGAGTGAGATCACGATGGATGATGGAATAAGGAGTGATAAAAGCGTAACCTTGGGGATTCCCCATGGCAACCCAAGGCAATATCTAAGGAGTACCAAGCAGCTAAGCTTGGGGATGCCTCAAAAGGCATCCCCTCTTTCTTCTAGAAACAATCAATAATTTTACTTGGAGCTATATTTTTATTCGTCACATATCATGAGTTTTGCTTGGAGCATCTTGTATCATTTGTGTCTTTGCTTTATTTGATGGTTAGTTTGTCATAATAAACATTGCTGGACACACCCATTTGAGAGAGCTAAATTATGCTATGATTTTTTAAAATCGATCTTTATGCTTCACTTAACTTTTTTGATCCATGGAATTGCTCAAGTACTTCACTTATATCTTTTTGAGCATGGCGGTGCTATTATTTGAAGAAATTTGCTCCCATGATACACTTCAATTATTTTGAGAGTTTCTAATTTTTTTAAGAAATCCTCTCTTGCTTCACTTATATAATTTTGAGAGTTAATTTTTTTAAAGAAACTTGTGCTCTCGTGCTTCACTTATACTTGTTTGAGAGCTTGTTATTTGCATTGGCAATTTTATTTAAATGAAAAGTAGTCCCAAAGTGATGAATGTCCAGGAAAGATATAATAAAAACTTTCATGAAGATCATTGGATATTAAGCTTGATTCTTTGCAATAGTTTTGCGATATGAAGATAGTAATATGTGAGTTATGTTGACGAGTAATTATGCTCTTGTAAGAATATTGGTGTTAAGGTTTGTGATTCCCTACGCATGCACATGAAGTCAATAATTATGCTACGAAATTACATACCACTTGTGTTGCATTATTGAGTGTTAGTTATGTGTAATGTTCACTTATGATGATTTTTGTTCCTTCGTTGGGCGCTTCTCAATCTTTTTGCTAGCCTTCACTTATACTAAGCGGGAATACTACTTGTGCATCCAAATCCTAAACCCGAAGTTGTGCCAAATGAGTCCACCATACCTACATATATGCGGTATTTCAACACCGCACCGAGTAAATTGGCAAGTGCCAACTCTAATATTCAAAATAAAATTCTGTTTTGTGTGCGCGTACCGCTCATGAAGCGGTGAGGGTTGGCAGGTATCTTCCATGTTAAATAGGTTATTCTCAAGATGTGTGTTCATTCACTTGTCATTGCACGTGAGTATGGCGGTAATAGGGATGCCTAGTCCCAAAAATAAGAAAAATATATTTTATGTTGTCAAATAATAAATTCCTTGGAAAGTGTTGGTATGGACAGCACCCGTGGATACGGCTAGCCGTGGAATGTGAAAGAATGGTGGAAAATGAATGAACTTTACTTTTAGTTTGGGAACCGCTTATAATTGGTTTAGCATGGAAGATATTGGAAACTCTTATACATTCTCATTGACAGGAAAAGCACGCCACCCTAAAAAAATTATCTCTAAGTTTTTCACTTTGTGCTGTGGCACCTCTACAAATCTCTGCTTCCCTCTGCGAAGGGCCTATCTATTTACTTTATGCAAATTCTATTTTTAAATTTGAGTCTCCATATTCTCTTATAAATCCCCAACTAAGTAACACCATTATCACACTTGAGCATTGGATGTAGTTAATATTTGAGTGTGTTGCATGAATGGATCAATGGTAGAGCATGATGGGCTAGGGATAACGTTCTTTAGCCTTAATATTTTGGAAGACTTGGTTGCTTGTTGATATGCTTGAGCATTGAAATCTTCATGTCAAATTATAGACTATTGCATTGCATCATCTATAAGTCCATATGTCCATGATGAAACAAAAAGAATATGATGAACATGTGAGGCATCATTCCACAATCAAAATTTCTGTTTTTTATCATTTACCTACTCAAAGATGAGCAGGAATGAAGCTTGTGGATGTTGATATGTATCCAATGTATCTATAATTTTTGATTGTTCCATGTTATTATATTATCATTCTTGAATGTTTTATAATCATTTTATAACAATTTTATATCATTTTTTGGGACTAACCTATTGACATAGTGCCTAGTGCTAGTTGTTGTTTTTTTGCTGTTTTTTCCTTCACTTAAAATCCATATCAAAAGAGGTCCAATTGCCATGAAACTTTACGTCAAAGTTTTTAGAACAGAAATCAAGAATGAGCAGCAGACGAGGCCCATGGGCCCCACTATATATCAGGGCGCGCTAGAGGCCCCTAGCATGACCTGGTGTCTAGTGGGGCCCTCGAAAACTTCTCGACCGCGTGTGAGCTCTGTAAATACCAAATATTAAGAAAAACCTAGAAGAGTGGATAAAAAATGGTTTCAGCCACCACAAGTTTGGGAGCCACGAAATCCAATCTAGAGCTTGTTCCGAAGAGGAACACGATCATGGAGGGGTTCACCATCCTCATTGGTGCTCCTCCAATGATGCGTGAGTAGTTCATGTCAAACCTACGGGTCCATAGGCAGTAGCTAGATGGCTTTCTCTTTGGCTTTGTTTCTCAATACAATGGTCTCTTGGAGATTCATATGATGTAACTTTTTCTTTTGCGGTGTGTCTCTTGGGATCTAATGAATTATGAGTTTATGATCAGATCTATGAAAACATATTCATGCTTGATGATTATAGCCTCGTATTTCTTCTCCGATATTTGGTTTTTGTCTGGCCAACTTGATCTTTTATCTTGCAATGGGAAGAGGTGCTTTGTGATGGGTTCGAATTTGCGGTGCTCAACCTCAGTAACAAAAAAGGGACATGACACGCATGTACCATTGCTATCAAGGCTAAAGCGATGGGGCCTATTCTTACATGAATAGATCTTGCCTACATAATGTCATTGTTCTTAAGGCATTACTCCATTTCTCCATCAACGCAATACACTAGATGCATGTTGTATAGCGGTTGATGTATGGAGTAATAGAAGTAGATGCAGGCATAAGTCGGTGTACTTATCTTGGACGTGATGCCTAGATACATGATCATTGTCTTGAATATTGTCATAATTATTTACTCTTCTATCAATTACCCAATAGTAATTTGTCTATCAACCGCTTGCTATTTTCTCGAGAGAAGCGACTAGTGAAACCTATGGCCCCGGATATACTTCACATCATCTATTTGCAATCTCTAGTTTGCTATTTGCGTTTCTACATTATTTGCTCTTTTGTTTTCAGCTCTATATTATAAAAAAATAAAAAATTACCTTGCTGCATTCTATTTGCTATCCCTCTTATTTGCATCTATCAATCTATCCTTACTTTACCCACAAGGGATTGACAACCCCTCTACGTGTTGGGTTGTGAGGATTTCCTATTTGTGTGCAGGTGCTACTTACATAGTCTTATGTATTTTCCTACTGGATTGATACCTTGGTTTCTTAACTGAGGGAAATATTTGCCGTCGCTGTGCTACATTACCCTTTATGCTTGGAGGGAGAACCAACGCACCTACGAGGAGTCACGGGGTGATTAGACAACTTGACCAAGTAAACTTAGCCTTTTCCCAATTTTAGTTGTGGGCCAGTTTTAGCAATTATGACTAGTCAAGCTCACCCTACACATGCATATCTAAGAGTATAGCAGCGGAAAGTAAAGACATGTAAATGTAATGTAGAGGGTAGGTTCTACGGCAACAAAAGTCCTTCCCCGACAGTGGTGCTAGAGATCCTTCTGTCGTCTCTTGAGCTTGCGTTGGTTTTTCCCTTGAAGAGGAAAGGGTGATGCAGCACAGGAGCAGTAAGTATTTCCCTCAGTTTTAGAACCAAGGTATCAATCCAGTAGGAGAATCTCGTCAAGTCCAGAGTACCTGCACAAACACAAAGGAGCTTGCACCCAACGCTTCAAAGGGGTTGTCAATCCCTTCAAGATTGATTACAAAGTGAGATCTAAAGGCGGAAAGTGCAACGAAGTAAAACGTGTGAGGCTGAAAATATGGTGTGGAGTAGACCCGGGGGCCATAGTGTTCACTAGAGGCTTCTCTCAAAATAGCAAATATCAAGGTGGGTGAACAAATTACTATCGAGCAATTGATAGAACCGCGCAAAGTCATGACGATATCTAAGGCAGTGATCATACATATAGGCATCACGTCCGAGACAAGTAGACTGATACTTTCTTCATGTACTACTATTACTCCACACATTGACCGCTATCCAGCATGCATCTAGTGTATTGAGTTCATGACGAACAGAGTAACGCCTTAACCAAGATGACATGATGTAGAGGGATAATCTCAAACCAATGATGAAAACCCCATATTTTTACCCTTGATGGCAACAACACGATGCGTTCCTCGCTACCCCTTCTATCACTGGGTGAGGTCACCGCACGGTATGAACCCAAAACCAAGCACTTCTCCCATTGCAAGAATCATAGATCTAGTTGGCCAAACAAAACCCACAACTCGAAGAGAATTACAAGGATATGAAATCACGCATAAGAGAGATCAGAAGAAACTCAAATAGGATTCATAGATAATCTGATCATAAATCCACAATTCATCGGATCTCGACAAACACACCGCAAAAGAAGATTACATCGGATAGATCTCCATGAAGATCATGGAGAACTTTTATTGAAGTCCAAGAGAGATAAGAAGCCATCTAGTTACTAGCTATGGACCCGTAGGTGTATGGTGAACTACTCACGCATCATTGGAGAGGTCATGGTGTTGATGAAGAAGCCCTCCGTATCCGAATCCCCCTCCGATAGGGCACCAGAACGTGCCCAAGATGGGATCTTGTGGAGACAGAAGCTTGCGGCGGCGGAAAAGTACTTTCGATGATCTCTTGATTTTTTATGGAATTTTAGGGAATATATAGGCGCAAAACCTAGGGAAAAGGAGCCTCAGGGAGCCCACAAGCCAGGGGCGCGCCCCCTGGCCGCGCCATGAGGGCTTGTGGGGTCCCTGGTGGCCCCCTGCCCTGATTCTCTGGCTTCCCGATCTTTTCCTGTTCCGGAAAAAAAATCTTTTTGGCAGTTTCATTCCGTTTGGACTCCGATCAAAATCCTCCTCTGAAAGGGGTCAAAAACATGAAAAAAACAGGAACTGGCTCTTGGCACTGAGTTAATAAGTTAGTCCCAAAAAATATATAAAAAGTATGCAAAACATCCAAAGTTTGACAAGATAATAGCATGAAACCATCAAAAATTATAGATACGTTGGAGACGTATCAAGCATCCCCTAGCTTAACTCCTGCTCGTCCTCGAGTAGGGAAGTGATAAAGACTGAATTTTTGATGTGGAATGCCACCTAACATAGTTGTCCTTTGCAACTTCTTTCATGTGTCATGAATGTTCAGATCCGTAATATTCGAAACAATAGTTTGCTATTGACATGAAAACAATAATACTTCAAGCAAACTAGCAACGTAATCATGAACTTTCAAAATAACAAGGCCAAGGAAAGTTATCCCTACAAAATCATATAGTCTGGCTATGCTCCATCATCCTCACACAACTAATGTAAATCATGCACAACCCCGGTATTGGCCAAGTAATTGTTTTCGCACTCTTACTTTCTCAAACTTTTTATAACTATCACGCAATACATGAGCGTGAGCCATGGATATAGCACTATAGGTGGAATAGAGTGTGGTGGTGGTTGTGAGACAAAAAGGAGGAGATGGTCACATTGACTCAGCATATCAAAGGGCTATGGAGATGCCCATTAATAGATATCAATGTGAATGAGTAGGGATTGCCATACAAGGGATGCACTAGAGGTATAAGTATGTGAAAGCTCAAAAGGAAAACTAGTGGGTGTGCATCCAACTTGCTTGCTCACGAAGACCTAGGGCAATTTGAGGAAGCCCATCATTGGAATATACAAGCCAAGTTATATAATGAAGGTTCCAACTAGTATATGGTAGTGACAAAGAAAGAAGCTCTCAATCATGAAGAACATGGTGCTATTATGAAGCACAAGTGTGGAAAAAGATAGTAGCATTGTCCCTTCTCTCTTTTTCTCTCTTTTTTTATTTGTCTGGGCTCTTGGGCCTCTTTTCTTTCTCTCTCTTTTTTTTGGGATCTTTGGCCTCTTCTTTTTATTTCCTCACATGGGACAATGCTCTAATAATGATGATCATCACACTTTTATTTACTCACAGCTCAAAGCTTAGAACGATGATGACTCCATAGGAAATGCCTCCGGCAGTGTACCGGGATGTGCAACGATCTAGCTTGACGTATGACGTTGAAACATCTCGCTAGCTATCTTACGATCATGCAATGGCAATATGAGAGTGACGGCACAAGTCATGAG
Source organism: Hordeum vulgare subsp. vulgare (assembly GCF_904849725.1). NCBI lineage: Eukaryota > Viridiplantae > Streptophyta > Magnoliopsida > Poales > Poaceae > Hordeum > Hordeum vulgare. The sequence continues at coordinate 472,131,667 of NC_058521.1, read as the reverse complement.
ATGGAACGGTGGGAGTTGCATGGCAATATATCTCGGGATGGCTAGGAAAATGCCATAGTGGGTAGGTATGGTGGCTCTTTTGAGGAAGGCATATGGTGGGTTTGTGCACCGGCGAGAATTGCGCGGCACTAAAGAGGCTAGCAAAGGTGGAAGGTGAAAGTGCATGTATACCATGGACTCACATTAGTCATGAAGAACTCACATACTTGTTGCGGAAGTTTTTATTAGTAATCGAAACAAAGTGCTAAACGCATACTCCTAGGGGAAGGGTTGGTAGGTGTTAACCATCGCGCGATCCCGACCTCAACACAAAGGATGACAATCAATAGATAAATTATGCTCCGACTTCCTAACATAGCGGTTCACCATACGTGCATGCTACGGGAATCACTAACTTCAACACAAGTATTTCTAGATTCAGAACACCCTACTAACATAGCTCTTAATATTACCGAATCCACGTCTCAAAACTAATTGAGAGGAATCAAAACTTCTCTTTCTACTCAATGCACATGAAGATGGAGGTTTTTGCATCCTCTTTGGGTACCTATCACCTTTGGTACTACTTTCATAGCATAAGCCAACTACCAAGTCACGCACCACCGTGCTCTAAAAGATATAAGTGAAGCACATAGAGCAAAACTATCTAGCTCAAAAGATATAAGTGAAGCACTATGATTATTCTAGAAAAATCACAATGAGTGCATGTACCTCTCTCTCAAAAAAGTGTGTAGCAAGGATGATTGTGACACAACAAAAAGAAAAGACTTCTACGGTACAAAACGCTCCAAGCAAAACACATATCTTCTGGTGAACAAAAATATAGCTCCAAGTAATGTTACCGATGGATTGAAGACGAAAGAGGGGATGCCTTCCCGGGGCATCCCCAAGATTAGGCTTTTTGGTGTCCTTGAATCAAGCTTGAGCTCTTTCCACTCCTTATCTCTTTGTCCATGAGAACATCACCCAAAACTTGAAAACTTCACAACACAAAACTTAAGCAGAAACTCGTGATAACATTAGCACAAGAAAACAAACTACCACCTCTTTTGGTACTGTAGCAAACTTGAATTCTATCTATATTGATGTTGGGCTACTGTATTCTCACTTTTCCATGGCTAGTACCCCCCAATACTAACCATAGTTTCATCAAAACAAGCAACCAACTCAACAAAAAACAGAATCTGTCAAAAACAGACCAGTCTGTAGCAATCTGTATACTTCTGGTACCTCAAAAATTCTGAACAATTACGACTGCCTCGGAAAAAGGCATATCAACCAGCAGTAAAAAGAATCAACTCAAAAGCTATTTCTGAATAAAAATTAAAAATCATATCGTGAGCGAAAAGTTTCTGTCTTTTTCCAGCAGGATCAAACAACCATTACCAAGACTAGTCATAAAAGTTTTGCTTGACTCAAACACAAAAAGAAACACAAAAGACAGAATCATAAAAGAATTATGATAGTGTGGATGCAACAAAACAGAAAGAAAAAGAAATAAATTCATTGGGTTGCCTCCCAACAAGCGTTATTGTTTAACGCCCTTAGCTAGGTATTGATAATTCAATGATGCTCACACAAAAGACAAGAATTGAAGCACAACGAGAGCATCATAAAGCATGTGAAAATCACATCTAAGTCTAACATACTTCCTATGCATAGGCATTTTATAGGAAAACAGATTGTCAAAACAACCAATAGTTACCATATGCAAGGAAGAAGAAAGAGACAATAGCAATCTCAACATAACGAGAGGTGATTTAGTGATATGAAAGTTTCTACCACCATAGTTTCCTCTCTCATAATAATTACATGTGGGATCATATTCGAATTCAACAATGTAACTATCACATAGGATATTCTTTTCATGATCCACATGCATGCAAAGTTGACGCTCTTAAAAAATAGTGGGATTATCATCAACTAAAGTCATGACTTCGCCAAACCCACTTTCAATAATATTGCAAATATCATATTCATCATGAGGCTTAAACAAATTTTCAAGATCATAAGAAAAATCATCGCCCCACTCATGATCATTGCAACAAGTAGTGGACATAGGAAAACTAGCATCCCCAAGCTTAGGGTTTTGCATATTTTTAGCATGATTGTCACTAATAGAATTATAGTGAAACCATTGCAATCATGCTTTTCATCCAAGGAGCCCTCGTGAATCACTTCATAAATTTCTTCCTCACAATTTTCAGATTCACGCATCTCAAGCAAAACTCCATAAATATAGTCAAGTGCACTCAACTCACTAGCAATGGGATCAACATAATTGGATCTCTTAAAGAGATTAGCAAGTGGATGAGGATCCATATCACTAGATTTTCAGCAAGCGAAGATGCAAGCATATTGAAGGCACATGGCACACAAGAGAACAGAAAGCAAGCGAGAGAAAAGGGCGAACGAAAAAGGCAAATTGGTGAAGTGGGGGAGAGGAAAACGAGAGGCAACTGGCAAACAAAGTAAATGCAAGAGATGAGTTTGCGACACTTACTTGGATGAGTTCTTGACTTGATGCTCCCCGGCAACGGCGCCAGAAATCTTTCTGCTACGACAACAAAAGTCCTTCCCTGGCAGTGGTGCCAGAGATCCTTCTGTCGTCTCTTGAGCTTGTGTTGGTTTTTCCCTTGAAGAGGAAAGGGTGATGCAGCACAAGAGCAGTAAGTATTTCCCTCAGTTTGAGAACCAAGGTATCAATCCACTAGGAGAATCTCATCAAGTCCAGAGTACCTACGCAAACACAAAAGAGCTTGCACCCAACGCTTCAAAGGGGTTGTCAATCCCTTCAAGATTGATTGCAAAGTGAGATCTGAAGGTGGAAAGTGCACCGAAGTAAAAAGTGTGAGGCTGAAAATATGGTGTGGAGTAGACCCAGGGGCCATAGTGTTCACTAGAGGCTTCTCTCAAAATAAAAAATATCACGGTGGGTGAACAAATTACTGTCGAGCAATTGATAGAACCGCGCAAAGTGATGACGGTATCTAAGGAAATGATCATACATATAGGCGTCACGTCCGAGACAAGTAGACCGATACTTTCTGCATCTACTACTATTACTCCACACATCGACCGCTATCCAGCGTGCATCTAGTGTATTGAGTTCATGACGAACAGAGTAACGCCTTAAGCAAGATAACACGATGTAGAGGGATAATCTCAAACCAATGATGAAAATCCCATCTTTTTACCCTTGATGGCAACAACATGATGCATGCCTCGCTACCCCTTCTGTCACTGGGTAAGGTCACCACACGGTATGAACCCAAAACCAAGCACTTCTCCCATTGCAAGAATCATAGATCTAGTTGGCCAAACAAAACCCACAACTCGAAGAGAATTACAAGGATATGAAATCATGCATAAGAGAGATCAGAAGAAACTTAAATAAGATGCATAGATAATCTGATCATAAATCCACAATTCATCGGATCTCGACAAACACACCGCAAAAGAAGATTACATCGAATAGATCTCCATGAAGATCATGGAGAACTTTGTATTGAAGATCCAAGAGAGAGAAGAAGCCATCTAGTTACTAGCTATGGACCCGTAGGTCTATGGTGAACTACTCACGCATCATCGGAGAGGTCATGGTGTTGATGAAGAAGCCCTCCGTATCCGAGTCCCCCCTACGACAGGGCACCAGAACATGCCCTAGATGGGATCTTGCGGAGACAGAAGCTTGCGGCGGCGGAAAAGTACTTTTGATGATCTCGTGATTTTTTATGGAATTTTAGGGAAAATATAGGCGCAAAACTTAGGGCAAAGGAGCCTCAGGGAGCCCACAAGTCAGGGGGGTGCGGGTCCCCCTGGCCGCCCCACGAGGGCTTGTGGGGTCCCTGGTGGCCCCCTGCCCTGATTCTCGAGCTTCCCGATCTTTTTCTGTTCCGGAAAAAATCTTTTTGGCAGTTTCATTCCATTTGGCTCCGTTCAAAATCCTCCTCTGAAAGGGGTCAAAAACATGGAAAAAATAGGAACTGGCTCTTGGCACTGAGTTAATAAGTTAGTCCCAAAAAATATATAAAAGGCATGCAAAACATCCAAAGTTTGACAAGATAATAGCATGAAACCATCAAAAATTATAGATACGTTGGAGACGTATCAGTAGGGAAGGAAGATCTAATGCAAAGGTTCACACAACGATTTTTGGCGTGGTTCCGATAGGTGGCACTATCGTACGTCCACGTTAGTGGAGACTTCAACTCACGAAGGGTAATGACCGCGAGAGTCCACGGAGGGCTCCACCCACAAGGTGTCCACAAAGAAGCGGGCTTGTCTATTCCACCATGGCTTACTTCCACACGTGACTAGCCTCACTCACGGTAGATCTTCATGAAGTAGGCGATCTCCTTGCCCATACAAACTTCCTGGTTAAACTCCACAAAACAAAGTAGGAGGCTCCCAAGCGACACCTAACCAATCTAGGAGGCACCACCCTCCAAAAGGTAATAGATGTGGTAGAATGATGAACTCCTTGCTCTTGTGCTTCAAAAGATAGTCTCCTCAACACTCAATCACTCTCTCACAGATTTGACATGGGTTGGAGAGATTAATATTGTGGAAAGCAACTTGGGGAGGCTAGAGATCAAGTTTCAAATGGATGGATTGGAATCTCTTGATCTCAACAGATGAGTAGGTGGTTCTCACTCAGAAAAATGCATCTAGGAAGTGTGTGTGTTATGAGTGCTACCTCTGCGAGTGAGAGGAGGTGGAGGGGCTTGTATAGGCATCGCCCAAAATCCAACCGTTACAACATTATTGCCCAACTCGGTGACACCAAAATGAATCTCGGTGGTACCGAGTTGCACTAAATGTGGCAACTTTTGAATTCTTGGTGACACCGATATATGAATCTCGGTGATACCGATACGACGACCTAGGGCAGTTTCCAAATCCCGGTGGTACCAATTTCAATCTTGGAAATCCTGATTCTTGAAATGGTGACACCAAAAAGTTGGTCACTGTCTTTCGGTGACACTGATGTGAAACTTGGTGGTACCGAGAGATTAGGGTTTGGCAAAGGATCTGTCACTCGGAAAATCGGTAGGGCCGAGTGGGAGAACTTGGTGTCACCGATTTTGGTGTTTTGGGCTTGTGAGAGAAATGCCGAGTATTTTTGGCGGTTATCTCTAAGTACTTTAGCAACCAATTCATCATAATACCTGACCCCTTTTAATATTATTGGCTTTCCTATGGACTCAAAAGTGGTTTCTCACAAATGTAAAATGTAGAGTCATCTTTCTTGAAGCTTGAGCTAGTCCTATACCTTTCCTTGCATCAAGGGGTTTCTCCTCACAATCCTTTAGACAATGCATCTTTGAAATTTTCTGTAATATACTTGGATAAGATCATTAGTTCAGTGATACATGTGTTGTTATTATAAACCAAAACCACCCGTGGGAGCAATTGTGCTTTCAATCTCGCCCTTTTTGGTAATTGATGACAACATATAGATGAAAGCTTCAACAAAAGATATAATCAATGATTATCGTCGTTGCTTTGAGAAGTATGTGAAAAGAAAGAGCTCCCCCTAAATTTGTGCATTATCTTAATTTGCATTTGAATGCAAATGCACAATCGATTAGGCTCATGGGTCACTCTTCCATGTCACATACATCTTGGTGGTGCGCATAAATGATATGAATGAATAGTAATGCGCATAACACTAAACAAATAAGTTAATGATCACCATGTGGATAGCTCAAAGGTGTAACGTCATAGCATCAAAAATCAAAGTGTATGATCAAACACAATGAAGTTTAAGTCATCCAAAAGACCAACAGTACTGTAAAACCAAACGAGAGAAAATAAAAGGCAACTCTCGCTCTCTCTCTCTGACTCTCTCTCTCGCAATCCTAATTGATATATACACTTCTCCCCTTTGGCAATAAGTTACCAAAAAGTTCAAAGGTCTAGAACTAAGCGTCGCTTTGGGCTCGATCTTCTCCGGTAGCAGTCGATGGAGTGGACACAAGAGCATCGGCGAAGGCTTCTACGGATGTCCCTCGAGGTGGAGGTGCAGGAGCTGGAGCTAGAGCTGAAGGCGTTGAGCTTGTGCTGATGAAGTTGGTCTTGCTTCCATCACTAGAACAACTGTAAACTTTGATTGGGTCCTAAACTAAGTAGGAGTAGGAAGAGGCGACTCTTCATCATCACTGCTGGAGCAGGATATATGCACTGAATCAACTTCATGCTCAAGCTGCTGAATAGTGGTAGTCAACTTCATCACTTTGACATCGAGGTCATGGAATTTAGTCTCCACATTCCTCTCAAGACTTTTCAGGTTCACCGAAATCTCTGAAATACTCTTACCCGTCCCATGGATGGTGCTAACAAGAAAATACATCTGCTTCGCTGTAGTTCTGAGTTGTGGAGCTGGAGCATCCCTAGCTGCATCTGCCTATGCTGCTTGATGCGTTGTAGCTGAGCTAGGATGGCTCGGGCCATCACAACTACATTTTCCTTGAACTCTGGCTAGTGTGGACGATCAAGTTGATATGCATGCTTGCCAATCTTGGCATTTATGAGCATCTGAATGTATGGTGGATACCCACAAGATCTCTTCTGATCTGAAGTAGTCCTCCTCATAGTCTCAACTATCAAGTCCATCACTCTAATCCGGGTGTGGGTGTCTAAGTGCTGCAGCATGTTAATGGAATAACCTCTTATCATCTTATCATCTCCTGACTTAGGCATCAGGGTATATCTCATAATGGTGTTTGATGTTGGTATTCCTCCTTGCAGAAAATAGACAGAGCCAAATTTGTATGTCTGCTGATACTGATGGGGCACAGGATTGTACATGTTTGCCATTGTGTTGTGATTCATATTGGGTTCTAAGTACACATCCAAACCTCCCTCTTGCGCCACATGGGCACCAATGATAGTGTCCCACTCATCTACGGTAGACTCATACCGGTGACCTTTCATCATCAACACTATCCTTCCATCTGGATAGAAATGAGCAGTTGAATAAAATCTCATTATCATCTCATCATTCCAAGCTGTCATCTCTATGCCAATACAATCTTCGATATGAAGTAGCGTGAAATTCTCTCTCACATGAGGAAAGTAGTCCTCATTGTCCTTGATGTAATCCCAATCAACATATCGCATGTCATTGACTGTAGGACTCTTGTCTAGCAACAATGGCTCATAAAATTTTTGTTGATCCTTAGTGTGAAAACGAGGATCAACAACAGTTCTTCCCCTGGTAGCATATGGATTTATAGTCCTCCACCGCCTCAGTCCTTTATCCCTTCTCCTTTTCATGTCCTCAGCAATAGGATGGGCATCGTTGTGCAATGGCAAGTGAGCTCTCAACTTTCTTAGCATAGATGCATATTCTTCCTCCTCTGTAGCAGCCTCTCTAGATGCAGGTCCTTTGTTGTTCTCTACTGCAGGTATGTCCTTAGTAGTCCTCTTGGGAGCTATTGGGTTCTTAGATAATGAAGGTTTTAGGAATATCATCATACATGAGCTTCTTCTTCTTAGCAGGAGGGTTCTTAGCTGGAATTTCTCCCTCCTCTTTATCAGCAGCTTCTACTGGATCTTCATACATAGATGTTGGCCTTCCAATAGAAAGCATTGTTCCCTTCCCGGCTCTTTTTTTGTCCCGGATTCTTAGATTGCATGGAAGAAGTGCCTTCAAGGGTAATCTTCATTTCTTTATTAGTAGCATATGGAACTCTCACTGAATCTGGTCTGGCATACTCTTTTCTCACAATCTTTCTGACAGTGACTCTCTCCTTTTTCTTATGGGGAATACTTTCATCTGGGATAAAATCAACATCCTCCTAATCAAAATTAAGCTTCTTCCTTGACATGGTAGCTTCCTTTGGCATATCATGAGAATTGGGTGTACTTGGGTTAGAAGATGTCCTCTCAGGACTAGTGCCTGAATCCATCTCACCACTTGGCTCTCTGAAATCATTCTAATTGTCTTCTGAACCTGACATACTAACAATTACCAAGCATACAAGCTGACCGCATGAAAAGAATTATAAGAGCTGGAGTGGATGAGCATCACAAAAATTCAGAAGTTTTTGCAAGTTTGAACTGTGAAAAATTTAAGTCTAACTCTCAGCAAAAAGGTATATCGGTTCCACCGAGACAAAAATTCGGAGCCACCGAGACTGACATTATCTTTAACAGAAACTTGGCTACCTTTTCGGTTTCACCAAAAAGGAAACTCGATTTCACTAAGACTATTCTCATTATCGCAAAAACAAAATCGGTAGGACCGAGTTTTATGACTCGGTGACACCAAGATTCGGTTTTGCGAGAAGTTAACCCTAAATCTTCCTTCGTTCTCTAATCTACTCGAGGTATCTTCTGGATAAAGAGGTTTCAATTGTGGACTGAAGATAGGCAGACCTATTTGCATAAGATTTGGAATTTGGAGCGTAAATAGGGGTCGAAACCTTACCCTAATGCGATGAAGGTTCCTCTACGGTGGCAATGGCAGCGTTGATTCCCGTCGACGACAAGGACTCCAGTAGCGAGGGGTTACGAGAGAAACACGACGATGTCCTAAGGACTAGGGCACGACAGCGAGGAGGTGCGGGGGGGGGGGGGGGGGAGGTTTGAAGAAGTGATTTCAAACTCCGGGTCCGAAGAATATATACCCCTTGGTTGTAGGTAACACCGAGTTGGATTTTTGGTGCCATCGAGTTTCATAACTCTCAGTTGATAGTGAAACCCAATGAGGCCGAAAATATCCTACCAGTGGTACCGAGGATGAAAAACCAGATCAACCCTAGGCTTCGACGAGACCGAGTTTTTGAGGTTGGTCACACCGAGATACTCTTGGGAGGTCTTGGAAGTAAGCCCTTGTCGAGATGGATCTCCGAGTGCTCCTCACACAGAGTGTTCCTAAAGTGCTTGCTCAAATTTTTGTGATGTAGCATGAATAGAATTTGAGACGAGAAAGCATAGATAGATAGAGAGAGTTACTTAGGCACTCTAGTATATCCAATTGACCAAATAAAAGAGATCCAAATAACAACAATTGGATATCCTCGAATGAGCAAAATATGCATACCAACATGCTGATACAACAAGATGTCAAATAAAACATGGTGAACATGCACAAACACTCTAGTATCTACCAAGCACTTTGGTGATGACAAAGTCATCTATATATGAGTATATTGACTTAGGAGCCAAGCAAGAATATTTTATCATAGGTCATACTCATCGTTTAAGCACAAGTGGGGTTTCGACTTTTACATAAAGCTTTCATTGTGTTCACATCTTAAGAGATGCTTATACTCAAGTCTTAGAGTAAATCTCCCCCTTGATGTGACATCCCCCCTAAGAGGGATAAACTAACCTTGGGTTTTGTCGTAAAAGACTTCATGTAGGTGTAGTAGTGGTGGATGCTCATTCTTGATGAAGATCATATTGAGTTGGGAGAAATCCTTGTTGTTTCTTACAATTCTCACCTACATGGGTTAGTCCCAAAGAACAAGGAACATATGCAAGGATATCTATTGACATGGAATGCAATTCATGTGATATGACATCCAAAGATACATTAATTACCTTGTCCCTTGCTTACCTTTGGGGGAATGTGTGAATCCTTGAACTAATGCATAAATTTGGAGTTGATTGCATTTAGTTCTTGCCAAAATGAATAAGAGTGAGTTCCATTGGCAGAATCACCCCTCAAGAACTTCTCTAGTTCTTCTTCTTGGGGACCCGTATCAACTTGATGGGTATCCTTGGAGTTGTGGTAGCACTAGATGAAGTAGGGCTAGTAGTGTCCTTGGGAATCCACTTGACCTTGGCTTGGGGCTCTTCCTCAAATGAGCTAATCTCCTCTTGAATCTTGCCCTTGACCTTGTGGTCTTGTGGTAGAAGGTCATCTTGAGAGCTTGTTCCCTTTGGCAGAGAAGGATCGTACTTATCCTTTTGGGGAACAAACTTTGGGATGGTATATTGATCTTCTTCCCATTCAACTCAGCCAACACCTTCCTTCTTCCAATTTCCTCCTTGCTTGTGCACAATTTCCTCGAATTGCTTACTTCCAGCAAGATTCTTGAAGACACCTCTCTCTATAATTCCTTTAAATGATTTTTTTTTGCTCAAGTGCAACTTGGCTAAGAGAATCATTAGTTGAGTCAAGAGAGCTATTAGAAACATCTTCATTTGATTTAACTTTAGCATTGTTCTTACTAGATGAAGAAACTTTCTAGCATTTTTAGTAGTGTTCTTAGGTTTAACTTGTGGAACAAAAGTAGACAAGAGTAATCGTCTGTCTAGATAAGAAGAACTCTTCTTTTCAAGATCATCATTGATTGCTTTTAGAAACTCATGATCTTGCTCTAAATTTAGCTTCTCGAAGTGTAGCTTCTCATGAGTTCTTGCAAGATCTCTATGATCTTCTAGAGTACCTTCATGCATATCAACCAAAGTATTCCAAATTTCCTTTGCATTATCAAGGTGGCTAATTTTGTTGAATTCTTCGGGGCACAAGCAGTTGAATAGAATGTCGCATGCTTCAGCATTGTATTGCAACATCTTCAATTCTTCCGTTGTCGCATCGCGATCCAGTCCTCTAGCTTCTCCAAACAAATCACCTTGCACACCAACATGAATAATAGCCCAAATGGCAGGGTTATGAGCAATAATATGCATTTTCATCTTATGCTTCCAACTATTAAAGTCCGCACCATCCAAATATGGACCTCTACAAGAACAATTTCCCTCACTAGATGCCATACTCTCCTAGGTTGTGAAACCAACGCAATGGAGACCAAAGCTCTCATACCACTTGTAGGATCCAAAGTATGTCTAGAGGGGGGGGGGGTGATTAGACTACTTGATCAAATAAAACTTAGCCTTTTCCCAATTTTCGTTGTGGGCCCGTTTTAGCAATTATGACTAGTCAAGCTCACCCTACACATGCATATCTAAGAGTATAGCAGTGGAAAGTAAAGACATGCAAATGTAATGTAGAGGGTAGGGAAGGAAGATCAAACGCAAAGGTCGAACGCCAATTTCTGGCGGGGTTTTGATAGGTGGCGCTATTGTACGTCCACATTAGTGGGTACTTCAACCCACGGAGGGTTCCACCCACAAGGGGTCCATGAAGAAGCGGCCTTGTGTATTCCACGATGGCTTATATCCACACAGGACTAGCTTCACTCATGGTTGATCTTCACATAGTAGGCGATCTCCTTGCCCATACAAACTTCATGGTTCAACTCCACAACACGAAGTAGGAGACTCCCAAGCAACACCTAAACAATCTAGGAGGCACCACCCTCCAAAAGATAATATATGCGGTAGAACGATGAACTCCTTGCTCATGTGCTTCAAAAGATAGTCTCCTCAACACTCAATCACTCTCTCACAGATTTGACACAGGTATGAGAGGTTGATTTTGTGGGAAGCAACTTGGGGAGGCTAGAGATCAAGTTTCAAACAGGTGGACTGGAATCTCTTGAGCTCAACACATGAGTAGGTGGCTCTCTCTCAGAAAAATGGATCTGGCAAGTGTGTGTGTGTGTTCTAAGTGCTTCCTCTAAGAGTGAGAGGAGGTGGACGGGTATATATAGGCATCCCCCAAAATCCAACCGTTACAACAATATTTCCCAACTCAGTTACACCAAAATGAATCTCGGTGGTACCGAGTTGCACTAAATGTGGCAACTTTTGAATTCTCGTTGAGACCGATATATGAATCTCGGTGGTACCGATATTATGACCTATGGTAGTTTCCAAATCTCGGTGGTACCAATTTCAATCTCAGAAATTTGATTCTTGAAATGGAGACACCAGAAAGTTGGTCACTGTCTTTCGATGGCACTGGTGCGAAACTTGGTGGTACCGAGAGATTAGGGTTTGGCAAAGGATCTACCACTCGAAAAACTGCTAGGGCCGAGTGGGAAAACTTGGTGGCAACGATTTTTTTTGTTTTGGATTGGGATAAAGATTCTTGTGAGGGAAATGCTGAGTATTTTTGGTGGCTATCTCTAAGCACTTGAGCAACCAATTCATCATAATACCTCACCTCTTTTTAATAGTATTGGCTTTCCTATGGACTCAAAAGTGATTTCTCACAAATGTAAAACATAGAGTCCTTTTTCTTGAAGCTGGAGCCAATCCTATACCTTTCTTTGCATCAATGTGTTTCTCCTCACAATCCTTTATCTAATGCATCTTTGAAATTTTATGAAATATACTTGGATAAGATCATTAGTTCAATGATACATATGTTGTTGTTAATTACAAAAACCACCTTTGGGAGCAATTGTGCTTTCACTTGGGGCCTAACAAGCATGGCCCACTTGGTTGAAGGTGGAGGCAGAGTGGTGGGATGCTCAAGAGAGGTTGGGCAACAAACTTTATTGCTAGGCGACGCGCAGTGCACCGAAGAAGTGACGGTTGTGGGTCAGTCTCGCTTGGCTGAGCTGGATCGCATAGAGTGAGTTAACATAGTGGAACGAGGCAATGGTGATATGGAAGAGCTAGTGACGGTGTACCAAATTAAGTGGCACATGCCATGTTGGCCTATCATCCATAGGCTGGGCCGAGGACCACCAACCATTGAAGAACATGCCACCAAAGTTGTGGCCCTTGGCGCGCTCAAGATGGAATCCTCCGAAGACTTAGCGTATAATCCATGACGGATTTGAATTGTCGGCTAGATTATCCATAGGTCATAACCGACCATATGTAAACTCTAGATGCCCCCGGTGTCTATATAAGACAAGGGGTTTAGTCTTTAGACGCACATTTTAAAGGTCTAGATCTTAGAATACAATCCTATGATCTCAAGGTAGATCTCTTGTACTCTATACACATCCACAATCAATACAATACAACTAGGACATAGGGTTTTACCTCTTCAAGAGGGTTCGAATCTGGGTAAACTACGCCCCTTTAATTCCTATTCACCATCGTTCCATGATTGCCAACTCGACACTGAAAACCCAACTTGTTCCTAGGTGGTTTTGGGAATTAATAGCAACATATATTTCATTGGACTAATCATTCTATCAAGTATATTTCAGGAAAAGTTCAATGAACTGATTGGCTAGGATTGTGAGGAGATTCCCTATATGCTTGGAACATCAATTGGCAAAAGCTTCAAGACTTTACATTTTATATTTATGTGAGAAATCACACTCTGAGTCCATAGGAAGGCCAATACTATTAAAAGGGAATGAGGTATCTATGATTATCAGGTTGCTCACATACTTAGAGATTAGCCACCAAATACCCTCAGGAATTTTTCCACAATATATTCTATCAAATTCGGTTCCATCAACATTTCCAAATCGGCCATATCGAGTTTTCCTTAGAGAGGTCTCAAAGCCAAACTCTAGAAACTCATCGTTGCCAAGTTCCATCTCGGTGCAACTTAAAGGAGTGACCAACCTACTAGTATCCATTTGCTAAAAATAGGAATTTCCAAGTTTTACAAATCGGTGACTGTGACATCGAAGTGACGAACTGCCGAGACCAACCGAATCGGACTCATTGATAAGCACTATATCGGTCTCACCGAGAAGCCGAAAGTTGCACCCTTTTGCACTAGTCGGTGTAAACGAGTTTTTACTTCGGTTCCACCGAGTTGGGCAATAATGTTGTAACGGTTGGATTTTTGGAGATGTATATATATACCCCTCCACCTCCCTCTCATTCGTAGAGAGATCACTCAGAACAAGCAAACACTTCCACCATTCATTTTCTGAGAAAGAACCACCTACTCAAGTGTTGAGATCAAGATCTTCCACTCCAACCATATGAATCTTGATTTCTAGCCTCCCCAAGTTGCTTTACACCCAATCAATCTCTTCTACCAAGCCAGATTCTATGAGAGAGTGATTGAGTGTTAACAAGACTATCTTTTGAAGCACAAGAGCAAGTAGTTCATCATCCATACCACATCTATTACCTTTTGTGGAGTGGTGTCTCCTAGATTGGTTAGGTGTCACTTGGGTGCCTCCAATTCATGTGGATTTGAACCAATAAGTTTGTAAGGGCAAGGAGATCGCCTACTTCATGAAGATCTATCCTGAGTGAGTCTAGTCCTTCGTGGATGTAAGCCATGGTGGAATAGACAAGGTTGGTTCTTCATTGACCCCTTGTGGGTGGAGCCCTCCATGGACTCGCACAACCGTTACCCTTCGTCGATTGAAGTCTCCATCAACGTGGACATACGATAACACCACCTATTGGAATCACACCAAAAATCTCCGTGTAATATTTGTGTTTGATATTCCTATCCCTACCCTCTACTTACATGTGCATGTCTTTACATTCCGCTGCTATACTCGTAGACTTGCATGTGTAGGGTGTGCTAGACTTTGTAAGATTGCTAAAACATGTCAACCACTAAAACTGGGAGAAGCTTAAGTTTTTATTTTGTCCAGTAGTCTAATCACCCCCACTCTAGACATACTTAGCGCCATCTAGTGGGGGAACTTATCACCGTAGAGGTCCATATTTTGATGGTACATACTTTGCTAGTTCGAAGCACAAAATGAAAATGCGTATTCTTGGTCATAACCCTGCCATTTAGGTTATTGTTCGTGTTGGTTTGCAAGGTGAATTCTTTGGTGATGGAAAGGAACCAGATCACGAAGCTACTACGGAAGAATTTAAGATGTGTAAATACAACGCTCAAGCATGAGACATTCTATTCAACTACCTATGCCCCAAAGAATTCAACAAGATTAGCAATATTTTGAATGTAGAGGATTTTTGGGATACTTTGTTTGATATGGACGAAGGTACCAAATCCATCACAAAATCTATGATGGATGTTCTACAAAGTAAAATTGACAAGTTCAAGACGAAGGATGGTGAAGGAGTCACTAAAATGTACTCTAGGATGGCTCTTATCACAACTGAGATTGCCGGCTTAGGAAGAAAAGAGATGCCCGACAAATTCATCATCAGGAAGATACTTAGGGCCTTGGGTGGAAAGTACAACACCGTGTGCACATTGGTCCAAGTGATACCAAACTACGAAGATTTGAAGCCCACAAAAGTCATTGGAAGGATTGTTGCTCGTGAAATGTCACTCAAAGACAAAGAAGAACTCCACAACAAGTCAAGCAGTGCATACAAAGCCACAAGTGACACTCCCGCTACCTCAAGTGACAACCTTGTTAAGAATGAAGAGATAAGACTCACGGTCAAGAAATTCAACAAGTTCTACAATAATAGAGGCGAAGAGAGAAGCTACAAATCAAGATATGAAGAGAAGCGTTCATCTAGATGTGACCGAAATTGTTACAATTGTGGAAGACCCGGACAATTTTCCAATGAGTGCTCGGCCCCTTCTAAGAGAAGAGAAGATTTGCCTATAAGAAGAAGAAGGTCAAGAGATGAGTCACCTTGTAGAGAGAGGAGTAGAGAAGATCACTATGAATAAATACCCTCTAGAGGAAGCAAGGACTCGAAGAAGAAGGACAAGTACAACAAGAGCTGCACAAGAAGAAGACATCAAACTCATGTTGGTGATTGGGTATCCGGCTATGAATTCAACAACCAATCCGAGAGAAGCTACCACTCCAACTCCGACTATAGTCAAGATCAAGGTGTTGCTGGACTAGCACTTGTTTCCTCCAACTCCTATTATTTTTTTGATTCACCAAATGAAGGAATTGGAAGTTGCTTCATGGATAAAATCCCCAAGGTATCACACCCCGATTACATTAACTTTAATCATGTTGAGGATACCTTACTAGGAGATGATGATTTTCTCTTTGATAAAACTAGTGTTGTTAGTCAAAATGAACTTGATTATAATCATTCTAGTCAAGATAAATCCTGTGATGATGATAAGAAAGAGATTGAGCATATACTAAACAACTAAACACTCTTAAGTTAGCTCATCAGTCTAGTGAAGAAGATCATAGAGAGCTTCTAAGAACTCATGAGAAGTTACGCTTCGAGAAGCTAAATTTAGACCAAGAACATGAGTTTCTTAAAGCTATCAATGACGATCTTCGAAAGAAGAGATCTCCTTATCTTGCAAAACGGTTACTCTTGTCTATATTTGTGACACAAGTTAAATCAAAGCAAACTAGTAACCAAGGCAATAAAGGTTCTTTATCTAGTAGCAACAATAAAAATGCTAAATCAAATGATGTTGCTTCTAGTAGTTCTATTGATTCCAATAATGATTCTCTTAGCCAAGTTACACTTGAGCAAGAAAACAACTTATTGAAAGGAATTATAGAAAAGGGGTGTCTACAAGAGTCTTGCCACAACCAAGCAATTTGTGGAGATTGCGCACAAGAAAGGATGGCACTAAAATAATCAAGGTGTTGATTTTGAACAAAAGTTCAATGCCAATGGACTTGAATGGGAAGAAGACCAATACCCAAAATAAAGTTTGTTACCCAAGAGGAGAAGTAAGACCCTATGATACGTCCATTTTGCATCATGCTTTCAAGTTGATATTTATTGCTTTATGAGCTGTTAGATTACTTTGTGGTACCATATTTATGCCTTTTCTCTCTTATTTTGCAAGGTTTATTTGAAGAGGGAGAATTCACGCAGCTGGAATTCTAGACTGGAAAAGGGGAAAATCTTAGTCCACTATTGTGCACAGCTCCAAATGCCCTGAAAACTTACGTGGAATTTTTTGGGATTATATAAAAAATACTGGGCGAAAGAAGTACCAGAGGGGAGCTACCAGGGCACCACAAGCCTGGTAACCGCCACCACCCCCCTGGTGGCGGTTGGCAAGCTTGTGGGCTCCCTGACGGCCCACTTGTCACAATCCTAGCATAGCTCTGTTTGCCAGGCATTCATGCATCCATTCAAATCAACTAATTGGAATGGGGTTGATCTACAAAAGGGAAGTGATCAAGCCCAAATGAATTGAAATTTGACAAAAGGGCAATAAAAATATTACCTTAAAAGGGACGAGGAAAATGTTCCAAATAATTGGGAAAATAGTGACACGGAATAAATTTGGCAAACCAAAATTTTAAGTCACAGAAACATTTTGAAATGGATTTTTGATTTGATCAAATAACTCTCTGGAATGGAGTTATTTTGTTTTCTTTTAAAATAAAAGTTTCAAAAATGTTGAAACTATTTTGTGGCATTGATTATTTTATCTCTGTCACATCACACTATTTTAGGGTTTTATAAAATAGTTAAACATTTTATTTAAAACCTAAATCTAAATGCCACAAAGAAATAAAAACAGAAAAAGGAAAAGAGAGAGAGCGACTTACCTCTCCCTTACCTCCAGGACCAGCCCACCAGGGGGTCCCCTGTCGTCTCCCTCCTCCTGCCAGAAGGCAGGGGAGAAGATGGGCACGACGCCGTGGCTAGGGGCGCCACCTCCTCCTTGCCTTCCTGGACCTCCTAGCCAGTGCGACGCCTCGCCCCCGTGCCCCTCTTCTCTTCCTCCCCCGGACCCCTCTGCCTTATCCTCTTCCTTCCTCTCTTCCTCTCTTTTTCCCCTCTGCCTCTCTCTGCCAGGGGATGTTGCCGCCATCGATTCGCTGCCTCCGGGGTGTCTCCGAGATCGCCACCGGTGCAAGAAGATTCGCAGTGAGGCTCTCGATCGATTTTCCCATCCCCATCGCGTTCTCCCATCCTCTAACCCCTTCTAGCCGCGGATACCATGAGGTCCTCGCCGCTGGCCATGGCCGCCGTGGCCAGGGCCTCCCTCGCCCTGCTATGCACTCTAGCGTGCTCGGTGAGCTCAAGTGGAGCCGCAACCAGCCTCATCTCCTCCTCCCGCGCCTCCTAGCATTAGCTCCACCATGGCCAAGTCCGGCCGCCGCCCGAGGTCTTCGCCGTCCTTTTTCCGGCCACCTCCTGGCTCGTGGCTGGGTCGGGATGGATGTGGTCCAACCAGGGCTTCGCGTAGATGGTTTGGGCCATCCAAATGGTCGCCGGATGGCGAAGTCCGATGAGCTCCGCCGCGTCTGGAGTCACCGGTGTTGAGCCGCCGGTGGTTCTGGCCCCTTGACCAGAGGTTTGACCTCCCAAGGTCACAGACAGGTGGGGCCTGGCCCTGTTAAGTTTAGTTAATCACGAAAATTAACTAATTAAGTTTAGCTAACCTAATGACTCACTGACAGACGGGCCCCACTTCTAATTAATTAATTAGTTAGTTAATAAAACCCTGTTAGCTAAACTCTATCACTAACGTGTGGACCCCACACGTTAGGTTTGCCTCTGACCTGGGTTAGCTGACCTGATGACGCAGTGCTGACGCAATAAAAGTATTTTCTAATATAAAAGAAATTCCAAAAAATGCCTAAAACTTCTAAAAATCATAGAAAATAATCTGTAAGTCCAATGAAAATAATTTACATATGAAAAAGGATCAGAAAAATCCAAAGAATCTGATCATGACATTTTCATGCTCGTTTGAAAAAGTTAACAACTCCAAATAGGCAAAATGATGAATAGGGTAAATTAATAAATAGTTTGGAGTTGGAATTTGATTCCTATTCAAATTCCACTTCAATTACTATGATCAAACATTGAGCTAGCAAAACCAGTACCTCAAATTGCCATCTTCATGCATGTTAAAAACAAGTTATACCTGAGCATCACGTCAAATCAATTAAAAGGGCATCTGGAAAATACCTTGTTGAAGTGATGTTTGAATCCTGATTCAAATCCAGCTTCAACCTAAGAAATGGTAGCTATTTTGGCCCTGTCACATTTCATCTCCATTTCTTGATGATACATCATAGTGTTGCATTTCTGTGAAGTATCTATCGTTCTTTCCTGTTTACCGGTACTGTTCCCTCTCGGTAGACGATGGTTCCGATGATGTGATCGTTGACATTGATGAAGACTCATTGCTATCTTCAGACGTGTCAGGCAAGCAAACCCCCTTGAACATATTGATATAAAACCACTCTCTCGCTCCTGCTCTCTTTACTGCATTAGGACAAGCACGATTCAAGTGTACATGTTATCGGTAGTTGAACCCATTCCTCTTCATGACCTGATTTTGTCACAGTAAATAGTTGAAACCACTTAGCATGAGTAGTAACTGCTTGAGCCTTGTTGTGCTTACTCATCCATGCTTGCTTACAATGCTTGCTATGCTTAGAGTCGTGTCGGGTCTGATCCATCTGGATGATGAATCAGAATGGTTGTGCTCATGTCCTATAGTGTGAGAGTAAAAGTGTGAATTCGATTTGGTAAAGGTAGCGATGAGAGGCCATGTAGGAGTACATGGTGGGTTGTCTCATTGGGACTGTCCTTAAGAACTGAGTTCTGTGTATGTTAGCCAAGACAAGATACTACCATGCATTGGGCCCAGAAATATGACCCCGCTCGGCTTATTAATTGCCTAGATCCCCGTCCAGGAGTTGCAAATAGTTTCTGGTGTTTGTAGGAAAAGTGTTGGCGGCCGTGTTTAGCTCTGCCCGACGGGGTAGGCTTCTCTGCGGTAGATACACAGTGGCACAGTGTACCAAGTGGCACCCAGATGGTGGGCTTGGGAACCCTGCGCACATCGTTTGGGGCCGTAGAGGAAACCTCGGCCGGACTTCCTTGCGGGTTCAGTCTCGAATAGGCGATAAACCTGGACTAGGGTCTTGTGTGGTTTACGGTCGTGGCCGACACCCACGCTAGTGCTTCCGCTTGAAGGTTGCCGAGATGCATGACGTGCATATGGTGCTATGTGGTGAGAGCATGTGTGAAGAAGTATACCCCTACATGGTGAATCAATCTGTTCGAATAGTCGCGTCCTCGGATATGGACTACTTGGAAGCATTACGTGGTACATAGACAATTTAAATGGATACTCTAAAACATGCAAGATAAGTGTTAGTGCTATGGAAGGCTTTCTCGTAGGGAGACGAGAGTGGATCCATAGTGGTGTATTGCATTGGTGAATATGTGGACTCGTGTGCGCTATCCCACCTCAAAGAAAGAACTTGTAGTCGTAGTACAGGTTAGCCAAGAGTCAAAGCTCGCTTGCTGCAATCAAACCCCACAACCCTTCCATTGAAACATGATGCATATGTAGATAGTTGTGATGTAAGTCTTGCTAAGTACTTTTGTACTCACGGTTGCTTTATTTATGTTTTGCAGAGAAGATTTAGTCTCTTTAAAAGGTTCTACGCGACGTGTTCGATGTTGACCGGAATAGCTTGGGAATCCCAGACAGAGTTCTGGCTCCTTTGGGTCATAGTAGCTTTTCAGGCTCTTCCAGCCACTTTTAGTAGATGTCTGTACCCAGACATGATTTGGTTCCGCTTGTTGTTTGTATGACTTGAGTGTCGGGTCACGGGACCCCTGTTTGTAATAACACACTATGTTGATTCTTATGAGTCCTTAATAAAATCTTGAGTCATAGAGTTATGTTGTGATGCCATGTTGTATTAACACATATCGTGCATATTGTGTGTATGTTATGAAATGCATTATATGTGTGGGATTCGACACCTAGTTGTGTGCCTTTAGTAGTAAACTTTACAGGGAAATGCCTCTTTGTGCTTCTATCGAGCCTTGGTAGCTTGCTACTGCTCTAGACACATTGATTGACCGACGTGTATCCTTCTTTGCTGCTGTGTTTGTCCCCTGGGGAAATGTCACGCGGTGTAATGGAGTCCTTGTAGCTTGCTACAACTCGTCTACACACGCTGTTGATTGACACCTGCCTTGCTGGGTTATGTATGCCTGTCCTTGTACGGATGTACCACTTGGGTTTACAACTAGTCATGTCGACCCGGGTTCTTTGTCGTTTGAACGCTAGCAACATATTCATATACGTGAGCCAAAAGACGCAAACGGTCCCGGCCAAGGTAAGGTGGCAGCCGTGGAGTTTACCGTGCGTGAGGCCGCAAAGTGATGTGATATGTTACAGGCTGGGTTCCTATGACTTAGGATCGGGGTCCCGACAGCTTTGGTATCAGAGCTTGACTTCCTGTAGGATAACCAAGCCAAACTGGTCGATGTTGAGTCTAGCAACTCTTTAGTTATATAAGGGAATTGTTAGTGGAAGGGAACGTAAGGCTCTTTTTACTCCTTTCCTTGTGTCATTCTTATTCTGAGTCACCCTCTTCTTTAATCTATGGGATTTAAGAATTAGGCTTTCTCATCTATTCATTAGGATGACGAGTTACTATGCTGGGTCTTATAGAAAAGTTGTTGTCTTCCTGGACCAGTGTCTCCATAAGAATTCAATTGTTATGTTGTTAGTTTTCTTGCAGGTTGCCTCATATTGCATGCCCGTACAACCGTTATGCTGTCCAATTTTTCCAAAGTTCCCAAATAGTATGATGCGATTGCAAATTCCTTCTCTTTTCCCAATGTCTTTTGGCCGGACAAAGCACACTAATAATTGTGTTGAGGTACTCTATTACCTCGACGTTTTGTTGAAGTATTAGGAAAACATGTTACTCCCAAAACTACCCAATAGTATACATGTGTGCTATGTCTTCTAGTGCGATAATTCTGGCCATCATTTTAGAAAAACATCTCATGATGTTATTTAGTTTTTAGGTATTCTATTTCTGGGTGTTTGAATCCAAGGATCATTATGCTCATCTCTGTTGATAGTGTTGCTAGTTCCTTTGGAATGATTAGTAACCTTGTTGTAGCTCCCAAGGTTCATGGTATATCATTCTTCCAACACCATGAATCATCTTTGGCAGAAGTTCTCCGTGAACTAAGGATCATAACAAGAGTACTCGTGATGAGTTCTCTACTCCATATTGTGATTCTGCCTACTTCGCCCTTCTGCACGGATTATCTGGAAGAATTATGTTGAACCCGTTCGACATGCTAATCCATGCATCCACAACTCAAGAAACCATGTGCTCTTGAGTTGGCCCTATCTAGTTGTATTTTGACCTTCATCCATGACATGACAGTAAATAATAGTTGTGCATTCGTGTCATTCTATTTCGTGGTCTGTCAAGTTGTTCTATTCTCGAATGACTGGGAGAAGCAAACTCCACTACCTCATCCATTTCTTGGATTGGGTCAAAGTAGTTGTATTCCGCAGATCGAAATGCTAAACCAGCTTTTGTTCTGTTCTATCTTGGAGTATTACCCTCTTTTTGTCAAGAGTGTTGTGAGAATTGCACCATCTCTTAGGAACTCTTGATGTAGTGATACTTCTCGCTATCATTGTTCATCCCTCGGTTTTCGTGTTGGTTGTAACCGGAATATCGACAAGTGAACCATGATGTGTGAAATCAATACTCCTAGCAATGCCATTGTTTAGTAGTTAATGGACAATAAATTCACTCTTATGGTGATGGTGATTGAATCATCATCCTAAGATTGACCGTGCTACCTAGTCCATGGTTCATGGTTCACTTTTCAATCAATGAGTTAGGATTTTGTTAATCCCTCGCTCTATTGATCACATCATCTTGCCCTGAAAAGCGAGTTTGTTCCCGAGCTTAATAATATATCGGTGGTTCGTGATTTTCCGAATATCTTCTCGGAAGTATTACCAGGTTGTTTCCTGACTGTTATGATAGAGCTCGTGATCAAGTTGGTTTCTTTATAAGCCATCTTCTCCAAGAATCCGTGTTGGATACCCCGAGCTAGTTGGTTGAGCTAAACAACAACTTGGGGAGTTGGAAGACAAAAGCTTCGCCTAAACTTAGCTCATTTAAAAAGGATATTTTTCCTGTTGTGTGAGTCTGAAGAAAGATGATATTTTCATCGGTTGATTCGTGTGATCAATTGTTGCATATATTATCTTGTTCAATATTGATTTGAGTATGGGCTATTGTCAAATCAAACTTAGAACCAAAGATTGTAGTAACGGTGTCTTACTCATGGATTTCCTTGAGCCTACACTATTGTATTCTTTGATCTGACCAATGCTATTATCTTGCTCACATAGTTGTGGAAATCCATTTATATGGGTATCTTGACGAATTGTTGTTGAGACCATCGGCAACATTTTCATTTGTTCCATGATTTATGTTGAACATTAAGCTAGTGCTGGAAACATTGTAGACATTGTCTTCGTGTCTCGAACACGAGGTATATGTTAGTTGTAAGAAGTGACTTCCTCTAATTCATGTGCGTCTGATGCAAGTTGCCGCCGTGAATTCGAGAAAAGTTATTTTGTTTCTTCGGAATCATCCCAAGTCAATCATGCACGTGCGAAGTTTTCTATGGTTTGATAGACTGATCATCTTCACTCCATATGTATCTCCTAGCACACCAAGCCACTGATTGAATTGTTCAAGGAAAAGAAGTTAAGTGCCATTCCTGAAGGTACCAGACGGACTTGCACATGGCTTCTTTATCCGCAATGATGGTTCCCATCCAGAACTCGGTATTGTTTTGTTGTAAGACTTTTCATGTGGTCATCATTGTCTTGGGAAGTGTGTTCACATGTGTCTTGCAATCCAGCTCATGTTTTGGAGTTGGCTTTCGTAGTTCATTTCCCGAGAATGTCGCAACGTTATCTCGTCGATTTGTGTTGCAAACCTTCTTTTCAGACGTGCTGAGTCTGAAGCATCGTGTCACCAACTGGAGCTGAATCTCAGGCAGTTATAATGGTTGGAACTTTCCCAAGAATTATAATATTGGTCTCTATGTAACCCGGTAAAGTGGTGAAATGGCTAACACACCTAGCCAGAAGACTTGATATTATAATATCTTGCATCAGCAATCTTAGCCATCTTCTGCGAGGTTTTTGTATGACCTATTTTATAAGTTGTTCCTCATGGATCCCCTTTGAGCCCAAAGTCCAACCTATATTTGATGTGCTAGATATAAAGCATGACCTATAATTGGGTTGTGCTACGACATCAAGGAGAACATTAGAAGCGGAGTGCTAAATGTCTCTCGGTCGATCAACCAGATTTCGTTCCCTTGGCACAGCTAAGGTGAAATCTGAGGAAGTGTTGTGTTCCTTGGTATCTGCATCCTCCATCACTGTTCATCATGGTAGTATGTTGTGTCACCAAGATCTTGGCACATATATCGGTAAAACTTTGATGAATATGGAAATGCTCAAGTTCTTGAGAGCACGCTCAGACACTAGGTTATATCCTCAGTAATACTTGAAATGTGCCTTCCGTTCGCCGAGTTGTTCTATAACTCTAGTTTCTTTCCAACTGAGTGTGCCATTCTTTCAAATTCCTCCAACAATCATTTGTGAATTGCCTTACCCTGGTATGAAGAGTTTCAATGATCTTAGGATCAAAAGTAATTCTTTTTGCCACTTAAGGGAATAAGTCTGCGAGTCACCCTCCTACGGTGCCCCGTTATGGTATGAAGGGTAACTTAATCCTCGCTACTTTGAAACCTCGTCATCATCTGTATTAAGCGTGGATTTGTTGCCTACCAATTGAACCTCTGTTATATGTCCCATTTCCTCATCCGTGTTATGTGTGTTGTGTCTCAGCTCTAGGGACATTCCTATGTCTCATTCTATGAGTTGATCTTGAGTTGCTCGATCTTTGAGGAGATCGAGTCTTGTAGAGTCCTCCTGTTCTTGTCGTCGCGTTAGATGAAGACCTCAAAGACAAAGATGCCAAGATCAACCTGATGCAATGAATCAACACCTTCAAGAAGGGCAATTGGATCGTGAAGATTCCGATAGTCCAGTGCCCCTCTTCCTCTTCCCGACTACACCTGAATCTCGGGACGAGATTCTTGTTTAGTGGGGGTGAGTTGTCACAACCCTAGCATAGCTCTGTTTGCCAGGCATTCATGCATGCATTCAAATCAACTCATTGGAATGGGGATGATCTACAAAAGGGAAGTGATCAAGCCCAAATGAATTGAAATTTGAGAAAAGGGCAATAAAAATATTACCTTAAAAGGGACGAGGAAAATTTTCCAAATAATTGGGAAAATAGTGACAGGGAATAAATTTGTCAAACCAAAATTTTAAGTCACAGAAACATTTCGAAATGGATTTTTGATTTGATCAAATAACTGTTTGGAATGGAGTTATTTTGTTTTCTTTTAAAATAAAAGTTACAAAAATGTTGAAACTATTTTGTGGCATTGATTATTTTATCTCTGTCACATAACACTATTTTAGGGTTTTATAAAATAGTTAAACATTTTATTTAAAACCTAAATCTAAATGCGAGAAAGAAATAAAAACAGAAAAAGAAAAAGAGAGAGAGAGACTTACGTGTCGCTTACCTCCAGGCCCAGCCCACCAGGGGGGTCCCCTATCGTCTCCCTCCTCCTCCAGAAGGCAGGGGAGAAGATGAGAACGGCGTCGTGGACAGGGGCGCTACCTCCTCCTTGCCTGCCTGGACCTCCTAGCCAGCGCGACGCCTCGTCCCCGTGCCCCTCTTCTCTTCCTCCCCCGGACCCCTTGGCCTTATCCTCTTCCTTCCTCTCTTCCTCTCTTTTTCCCCTCTGCCTCTCTCTGCCAGGGGATGTTGCCGCCGTCAATTCGCTGCCTCCGGCGTGTCTCCGAGCTCGCCACCGGTGCCAGAAGGTTCGAAGTGAGGCTCTCGATCGATTTTCCCATCCCCATCGCGTTCTCCCGTCCTCTAACCCCTGCTAGCCGCGGATCCTGCGAGGTCCTCGCCGCCGGCCATGGCCGCCGTGGCCAGGGCCTTCCTCGCCCTGCTATGCACTCTGGCATGCTCGGTGAGCTTGCGTGGAGCCGCAATCGGCCTCATCTCCTCCTCCTGCGCCTCCTAGCATTAGCCCCACCATGGCCAAGTCCGGCCGCCGCCCGAGGTCGTCGCCGGCCTCGTTCCGGCCACCTCCTGGCCCGTGGCTGGGTCGGGATGGACGCGGTCCAACCTGGGCTTCGCGTAGATGGTTTCGGCCGTCCAAATGGTCGCCGGATGGCGACGACCGATGAGCTCCGCCGCGTCTAGAGTCGCCGGCGTTGAGCCACCGGTGGTTCTGTCCCCTGGACCAGGGGTTTGACCTCCCAAGGTCACAGACAGGTGGGGCCTGGCCCTGTTAAGTTTAGTTAATCACGAAAATTAACTAATTAAGTTTAGCTAACCTAATGACTCACTGGCAGACGGGCCCAACTTCTAATTAATTCATTAGTTAGTTAATAAAACCCTGTTAGCTAAACTCTATCACTGACGTGTGGACCCCACACGTCAGGTTTGACTCTGACCTGGGTCAGCTGACCTGATGACGCAGTGCTGACGCAATAGAAGTATTTTCTAATATAAAAGAAATTCCAGAAAATGCCTAAAACTTGTAAAAATCATAGAAAATAATATGTAAGTCCAATGAAAATAATTTACATATGAAAAAGGATCAGAAAAATCCAAAGAATCTGATCATGGCATTTTCATGCTGGTTTGAGAAAGTTAACAACACCAAATAGGCAAAATGATGAATAGGGTAAATTTCATAAATAGTTTGGAGTTGGAATTTGATTCCTATTTGAATTCCACTTCAATTACCATGATCAAACATTGAGCTAGCAAAACCAGTACCTCAAATTGCCATCTTCATGCATGTTAAAAACAAGTTATACCTGAGCATCAGGCCGAATCAATTAAAAGGGTATCTGGAAAATACCTTGTTGAAGTGATGTTTGAATCCTGATTCAAATCCAGCTTCAACCTAAGAAATGGTAGCTATTTTGGCCCTGTCACATTTCATCTCCATTTCTTGATAATGCATTATAGTGTTGCATTTCTGTGAAGTAACTATCATTCTTTCCTATTTACCGGTACTGTTCCCTCTCGGTAGACGATGGTTCCGACGATGTGATCGTTAACATTGATGAAGACTCATTGCTATCTTAAGACGTGTGAGGCAAGCAAACCCCCTTGAGCATATTCTTATAAACCCACTCTCTCGCTCCTGCTCTCTTTACTGCATTAGGACAAACATGATTCAAGTGTACATGTTATCGGTAGTTGAACCCATTCCTCTGCATGACCTGATTTTGTCACAGTAAATAGTTGAAACCACTTAGCATGAGTAGTAACTGCTTGAGCCTTGTTGTGCTTACTCATCCATGCTTGCTTACAATGCCTGCTATGCTTAGAGTCGTGTCGGGTCAGATCCATCTGGATGATGAATCAGAATGGTTGTGTTCATGTCCTAAAGTGTGAGAGTAAAAGTGTGAATTCGATTGGGTAAAGGTAACGATGAGAGGCCATGTAGGAGTACATGGTGGGTTGTCTCATTGGGACCGTCCTTAAGAACTGAGTTCTGTGTATGTTATCCAAGACAAGATACTACCATGCATTGGGCCCTAAAATATGACCCCGCTCGGCTTATTCGTTGCCTAGATCCCTGTCCAGGAGTTGCAATTAGTTTCTGGTGTTTGTAGGAAAAGTGTTGGCGGCCGTGTTTAGCTCTGCCCGACGGGGTAGGCTTCTCTGCGGTAGATACACAGTGGTACGGTGTACCAAGTGGCACCCGGATGGTGGGCTTGGGAACCCTGCGCACATCGTTTGGGGCCGTAGAGGAAACCTTGGCCGGACTTCCTTGCGGGTTCAGTCTCGAATAGGCGATAAACCTGGACTAGGGTCTTGTGTGGTTAACGGTCGTGGCCAACACCCACGACAGTGCTTCCGCTTGAAGGTTGCCGAGATGCATGATGTGCATATGGTGCTAAGTGGTGAGAGCATGTGTGAAGAAGTATACCCCTACAGGGTTAATCAATCTGTTCGAATAGCCGCATCCTCGGATATGGACTACTTGGAAACATTACGTGGTACATAGACAATTTAAATGGATACTCTAAAACATGCAAGATAAGTGTTAGTGCTATGGAAGGCTTTCTCGTAGGGAGACGAGAGTGGATCCATAGTGGTGTATTGCATTGGTGAATATGTGGACTCGTGTGCGCTATCCCACCTCAAAGAAAGAACTTGTAGTCATAGTACAGGTTAGCCAAGAGTCAAAGCTGGCTTGTTATAATCAAACCCCACAACCCTTCCATTGAAGCATGATGCATATGTAGATAGTTATGATGTAAGTCTTGCTGAGTACCTTTGTACTCACGGTTGCTTTATTTATGTTTTGCAGAGAAGATTTAGTGTCTTTAAAAGGTTCTACGCGACGTGTTCGATGTTGACCGGAATAGCTTGGGAATCCCAGACAGAGGTCTGGCTCCTTTGGTAGGGTCATAGTAGCTTTTCAGGCTCTTCCAACCACTTTTAGTAGATATCTGTACCCAGACATGATTTGCTTCCGCTTGTTGTTTGTATGACTTGAGTGTCGGGTCACGGGACCCCTGTTTGTAATAACACACTATGTTGATTCTTATGAGTCCTTAATAAAACCTTGAGTCATGGAGTTATGTTGTGATGCCATGTTGTATCTACACATATCGTGCATATTGTGTGTATGTTATGAAATGTATTATATGTGTGGGATTCGACACCTAGTTGTGTGCCTTTAGTAGTACTCTTTACAGGGAAATGCCTCTTTGTGCTTGTATCGAGCCTTGGTAGCTTGCTACTGCTCTAGACACATTGATTGACTGGCGTGTATCCTTCTTTGCTGCTGTTTCTGTCCCCTCGGGGAAATGTCACACGGTGTAATGGAGTCCTTGTAGCTTGCTACAACTCGTCTACACACGCTGTTGATCGACACCTGCCTTGCCGGGTTATGTATGTGTGTCCCTGTACGGATGTACCGCTTGGGTTTATAACTAGTCATGTCGACCCGGGTTCTTTGTCGTTTGAACGCTAGCAACATATTCATATACGTGAGCCAAAAGACGCAAATGGTCCCGGCCAAGGTAAGGTGGCAGCCGTGGAGTTTACCGTGCGTGAGGCCGCAAAGTGATGTGATATGTTACAGGCTGGGTCCCTATGACTTAGAATCGGGGTCCCGACACCACTGCTCCCCCTCTTTTTCTATATGAAGGGTTTCGTTCCAGAAAAAAAAAATCAATCGGGAGCTTCTTCGTGGTTTCGCCGCCGCCACGAGGCGGAACTTGAGCAGATCCAATCTAGAGCTCCGGCAGGACGATCCTGTCGGGGAAACTTCCCTCCTGGAGGGGGAAATCGTCGCCATCGTGATCACCAACACTCTTCTCATCGGAGGGGAGGCATCTTCATCAACATATTCATCTCCTCTCCAATCCCTAGTTCATTTCTTGTAACCAATCTCCGTCTCGCGACTCCGATTGGTACTTGTAAGGTTGCTAGTAGTGTTGATTACTCTTTGTAGTTGATGCTAGTTGGATTACTTGGTGGAAGAGTTTATGTTCAGATCCTTGATGCTATTCATTACACCTCTGATCATGATTATGATTATGCTTTGTGAGTAGTTACTTTTGTTCCTGAGGACATGGGATAAGTCATGTTAATAATAGTCATGTGAATTTGGTATTCATTCGGTATTTTGATATGATGTATGTTGTTTTTCCTCTAGTGGTGTTATGTGAATGTCGACTACATAACACTTCACCATACATGGGCCTAGAGGAAGGCATTGGGGAGTAGTAAGTAGATGATGGGTTGCTGGAGTGACAGAAGCTTAAACCCCAGTCTATGCGTTGCTTCGTAAGGGGCTGATTTGGATCCACTAGTTTAATGCTATGGTTAGACGTTGTCTTAATTCTTCTTTCGTAGTTGCAGATGCTTGCGAGAGGGGTTAATCATAAGTGGGATGCTTGTCCAAGTAAGGGCAGTACCCAAGCACTGGTCCACCCACATATCAAACTATCAAAGTAACGAACGCGAATCATAAGAACATGATGAACCTAGCATGACAGAAATTCCCGTGTGTCCTCGGGAGCGTTTTTCCTCCTATAAGACTTTGTTCAGGCTTGTCCCTTGCTGCAAAAGGGATTGGGCCACTTTCTGCACCATTGCTACTACTTGTTACTTGTTATTTTTCGCTTGCTACGTTTCACCTCACTACACCATCACTTGTTACCGCTACTTTCACTGCTTGAAGTTATTACCTTGCTGAAAACCATTTATCAGAACCTTCTGCTCTTCGTTGGGTTCGACACTCTTACTTATCAAAAGGACTACGATTGATCCCCTATACTTGTGGGTCATCACCCTACTATCTCTAAGGGAACAAAAGCTCAAGATGATCTTCCACCACGAGACCACAAGCTCAAGGGAAAGGACAAACTTCAAGAGGATATTGACTCATTCGAAGAAGAATCTGAAGCCATGGTCAAGTGGGTTCCCAAGGCCACTACTAGCTCAACTTCATCAAGTGATACCTCAAATCCAAGGTTCCCCATCAAGTTAATGTGGGTCCCCAAGAAGAAGAACTAGAGAAGTTCTTGAGGGGTTACTCCATCAACAAAATTCACTGACACTCATTTTTGGCAAGAGCTATTTGAAATCATCTCCAACCTTATGCAATTGTTCAGGGAGTCATAAATTCCCTCGTTGGTAAGAAAGGGACAAGATAATTAATGTATCAATGGACACAATCATACATCTGCTTCATTGCATGTCCATGGATATCCTTGTATTCGTTCCTTGTGTGGGATTAACACATGCATGTGAGAAGAGTACAAAACAACAAGGATAGCTCCCAATTCAAGAGGATCTTCATCAACATAGAGCTCCACTACTACTTCACCTCCCACTACTACAGGATGGTCCAAATGCAACACTACAATTAGAGACCCTTCGATGAAACTGTGTGCAATCCACCAATCGCAAATGGTATAGTTTAAGCCGTGTCTCTAATGACACGAACTGTGTGCAATGTCGGATCCATCAAATACGATTCAGAAAAGAGTTGTGTGTGCGATGTGTGGCATACAGTTGGTTCTTAGGAACTGTTCATGATTGGACAAGATAACACAAATGGTTAGCAAAATACATATGTGTGCAAAGTACGACATACCGTTCACTCAGTTAATTGTTTGCGCTGATCCAATAGAAGGCAATAGAGTTAGCATAAGAAGGTGTGTGTGTGATACTCAACAATCAGTTCATTCATCAAAATTGTGTGGGAAGACGAATAAAAACACAAACGGGTCATCCCGACAAGTTGTGTGTGTTGTGGGCAGACGATTGCTGCCAAACAATTGTCAGCGATTGATGAAATCATTACCGACGCTACATTGGGAAGTGTTGTTTGCCAATATTAACATTAGAGACATTTTATTATTATGACCCGTGTGCCTAGGCATCACCCAGTCCTCCTCTCTCACATATTGTCACCATGTTGTTGCTCGAGGATTCCATTGCATGCTTCGACATCGCTTTTGGCCACACGTCAACTCGATCAGCCCGTTCCCGCAAACAACCGTGCATGTTCCCACGCATAAAACCGTGCTACAACTCAAGCTTCCCACACGACTCAGAAAAATCCCCAATGCTTGCCAGCCTGCTATATAAACCCTCATGGCCGGTGACTCCACATTGCCTTCATCCTGATGACCCACAAGTATAGGGGATCAATCATAGTCCTTTCAATACGTAAGTGTATCGAACCGAACGAGGAGTAGAAGGAAATGATAAGTAGTTTTCAGCAAGGAATTCTCTGCAAGTGTTGTGATTAATGGTGATAGATATTTTTGTAGCAAGATAATTCTTAACAAGTGACAAGTAACAATAGTAGCAAAGGTGCAGCAAGGCATCCCAACCCTTTTTATAGCAAAGTACATGCCAGAAAGTTCTCTTATATAAAGTAAGCTCTCCCAAGGACACATGGGAATTTCTGTCTAGTCATGTTCATCATGTTAAGTTGATTCACATTCACTACTTTGATGATTTCATATGTGGGTGGACCGATGCTAAAGGGCTATTCTTACTTGAACTAACAACCGACTTATGATTACCCCCTCACGCAAGCATCTGCAACTACGAAAGAAGAATTAAGATAAATCTAATCATAGCATGAAACATGTGGCTCCAAATCAACCCCTTAGGGAGCAACACATAAACTCGGGTTTAAACTTTTGTCACTCTCGCAACCCGTCATCTATTTGTTACTCCACAATGACTTCCCTTAGCACCATAACATGGTGAAGTGTCATATAGTCGATGTTCACATGACACCACTAAGAGAAGTAAGAACATCCATATCATCAAAATATCGAACTAATACCAACTTTACATAATTACTTATAACAACACTTCTCCCATGTCCTCGGGAAAAAAATAATTACTACTCACACATCATCAACATGTTCAAGATCAGAGGTCTAATAACGATAATTAAGGATCTAAACATAATATCTTCCACCAAGTAATCCAACAAGCATCAACTACAAGATGTAATCAACACAACTAGTAACCCACAGGTACCAATATGAGGTTTGGAGACAAAGATTGAATACACGTGATGAACCAGGGTTGGAGATGAGATGTTTCTGCTGAAGATGTTGATGAGGATTGGTCCTCCCACAAAGGAGGAAGCGTTGGTGATGATAATGGCTTTGATTTCCCCCTTTCACAGGGGAATTCCCCTAGCAGAATCTCCCTCCTGGAGAGCAAAAGGGCCTCTACCTAGGTTTCCGCCTCGATACAGTGATGCTTTGTCCTGAAATACAACCTATGCTTTTTTCTAGGGTAAAACACACCATATAGGAGAAGAGGGGCGTCAGAAGGCCATCTGAACCCCACAAGCCATTAGGGCGTGGCCTGGGGGGCACCATGTTGGCTTGTGCCCAGCTGGTGGCCCCTCTACGGTATATTTCTGGCCCATAAATTCTTAAATATTCTAGAAAATTTCTACGTGAGATTTTAGATCAGTTGGGGCAACTTGATTTTTTGACCTTTTCTCATTTTCTCGGTCCAGAATTCTAGTTTTCAGATATTTCCTCGTTGTGATGTACCTTGCATATTTAGAGAAAAAAGGCATAAAGATTACATGATAATAGGGAATAATGGACAAGAATAACACAAATATCAATAAATAATCATGATGCAAAATGGACGTATCAACTCCCCCGAGCTTAGACCTCGCTTGTCCTCAAGCGAAAGCCGAGCTCGAGAATAATGGACTCATGATTTGAGAGGGTGGAGTCAATAAAATAAAATACGGACATGAGAGCATCATGCAATAACATAGAAGCAAGTATTTTAGCATATAACTTGTCATAAACAAGTAACAATCCATTCACAACTATTGGAGTATAAAACATAAAGCCTATTGATAATCAACAAGCTATGTTCTTAGTCATTGGGGCAATCATAATTTATCATAATTCAGAGGAGAGTGTATGTGTTGGCAAGTTCACATACTCAACTATTAATCTTCGATGACTGATCATGCTCAAGGCATATTTTTGGAGCACGTGTTTCCACAGGACACATAGAAAGATAAAGGCTTAAATGATTTTCCACCCAACTCATTTACCTCAAGGATAATGTCAACAATAATAAATCATGATCATCTACATCCACTTGGATATATAAATCCGAATATCTCCTCAACACATGATGCTTGCCACTATACAATTTATGAGTAGGAAGAATAATAAAATGTATTGACTCAAGTACAGGATCTTCAGGATAGGCCCTTTGCACAGGGAAGCAGAGGTTATCATGCACATTTAATTCGTTGGATGTGTGAACTCTTAATGCAAAGGAACGTCATTTTATATTTCCCCTTATGATAATAAACTTTATTATGCACTCTTACACTTTTATTTCTTTACCATCACAAGATCGTACAAAGCTTATTTTCCCTTGTAATAAAAGATCATACATATTTAGGAGCAATTTTTATTGCTTGATGCACCGATGAAAACTTACTTGACGGATCTTACTCAATCCATCGGTAGGTATCATGGACTCTCATGGAAAAAACTTGGTTTCATGGTTATGGATGCACGAGTAGTATCTCTACTTAGTGCGGAATTTTTTGGCTAGCAAAGGATCTAAAGCAAGCATCACATGTTGAAGGACTCAAGACCATATAGCTTCTATGTGAGTATAAAATACCATGATCATTACATTGTCTTCCATGTCCAACATCCACACTTGATCATTATATAATATTTGATGAAGGTTCACAATCCTAAAAGATGTCCAAGATAGTGTATTTATATGAGAGTCTCCTGTCCTCTATCATAATCTTTCCTAAATTGCAACAATGACTAATACTATGTTTGTTTAATATTAATGACTTTTATCACTTATTCCCTTTTTGTGTGGAGTCATTACTTCCCATGATATAATCATATGATCTTTATATTTTCTTTTTATTGCCCTGCTATGATGATGGGTGCTCACGGGAAAACCACAAAAACTTAACTAATCTTTATTATATAACTCGCATACTCGATTACAAGGGTAAGTGGAACTCAAAGCAAAAATTCTAAGCAAAAAAATCTGAAATTTATTTCTCTAAATGACGAAACAACTAAGGATCGAACTAAGATAGATAGTGATGATGGAAGTGATGGTGATACGATATCGGGGGACCTCCCCCAAGCTTGGGACAAGCAAAGGGTGGTGCCCATACCCATGTACTAAAGCGTCCTTCTCAGGTGATGGTTGTGGTGTAGCAAGGGTGTCCTTAGTACTCTAGGGCATAGACTCTCCATCATAGAAATAAAATTTAGTCTCGGGAGTCCTGACACCAGTAGGGAAGCTCATCCTCTCAAACCTAGATTCATATTCACAGTTTTGTCTTTGGAATTCATAGATTTGATCTCGGAGGTCATAGATTTGATATTGAAGTTTAGAGAGTATATCCTCACATTCTTTGTGTCCAGCTTTTTTTCCGAGATGAAATCCGTGATCATAGACTTGTTAGTACTCATACCATGCTCAACCATCCCTTGGCACTTTAAGATACCCTCTTCCACCGCTACAAGCTTGGCCTTCTTGCGACCATGAACATCCCGGATGTGAAGCACCCCTTCATGCATCTCAATGGCTTGAGAGTTCCTCAACACCTCCGGTAGGTAGCGGTTGATGACCTTCTCGAAGAACTTGTCCTTCGAAGGGCTTGGTGAAGTGACGACGAGTTGATGTATATACTTCTCTCCCTTCGTTGGATACCCCAATTGGAAGGTGGAGATGTAGTCAGCAGCAAATTTCTCTTACACGGAGACTGTAAGGTTTATCGAACCAAGAGGACTCCTAGAATCAACAAGTAGGTGTCTCCTGTCCTGGTTAGCAGAAGACATGGACCTGCACACAAAAGAAATAACTTTGCTCCCAACGAGTACAAAGAGGTTGTCATTCTCTCCGGCCTTGTAGTTTGCAAAGAATGAAAACACAAGCGGGAAGGTAATAGTGATTGCAACGGAAAAGTAAATAAAGCGGTAAATAGTGGAGGTGTAAGCAATGATGGTGATATGGACCGGAGTCACATGACGTTCACTAGTGATGTCTCTCTTCCAAAAGACGATAAACAACTATGCTAGGGTAAACAAATTGATCGCACCACAATGCTAATTATGCTCCTTGATAGTTAGAGGTTCAATAGTAACGGGAAATACGCCAAGACAAGTAGACCGTTTATTCATCAGCATCTACTTACTAATCATCCACCTTGAGATATCTATCCAGAACATCTCTCTGGTATTAAGTTGCGAGCCCCACCCAAAGTGTAAACTCGAAGCAACGGACAACTACATTAACGAACTATGCATAAGGTAAACAATCCTTGCAACCTTGGTCACAAGCACCGTTGTTTTCTACCTGGTGGCAACAAGCACATCCCCTATTCTCATGTTTCTGTCACTCAAGCTAGATATCGAGGGGCCCGAACCCACAATCATGCATAACGCTCCCTCTTGGAGTTACGATCTACTACTTGGCCAAAGCAATAAAAAGTGACGGAGAACATGCATGAATCACTAAGGAACATAATATAAAAGGATAATCAAATATATAACTCATAACAATCTGAACATAATCTCATAATCCATTGGCTTCCCACAAATCGAGCATAGCAATAGCAAGAGAATTACATAGATGCCTTGATCATGTAGGGTAGCTCATAAGGACTAACCATTGAAGCACAAGATTGGAGAGAAGACATCACATAGCTACTGGTCATGAACTCATGGTCCAAGGGAAACTACTCACGACACATCCGGGAGGTGTCCATGGTGGTGGAGAAGCTCCCGGAGGTCAATCCTCCCTCCGGCAGGGTGACGGGAAGAGGTCTGCTGACGCTCCCGATCTCGGAAGCGCTGTGGCGGCGGAACGATGGAGAAATTCGCGATTCCAGAAAGTCTACGAGGGTTTACTCACAAAACAATAAATATAGGCCAAAGGAGGGCACCAGAGGAGGTGGGGCCCACCCAGGCGGCCTCTTGGCGCGGCCTGGGGCCTGGCTGCGCCAGCAGGTCGTGTGGGAGGCCCGTGGCCCCCTCTGGCCCTCCTTCGGTGATCCCGAAGCTTCTGTTTTGCTGATTTTTATATATTTTTCTGGATTTTTTCGGGCTTCGGAAAATTGGGTAAAAGCCCCTGCAAAAAATGCATCAGCAGACAGAAACTAGCACTAGGTGCACTGAGTTAGCAGGTTAGTCCAAATATGTGTAAAATGATATAAAAGTGTAGCAAAACATATAACAATGTCACCCAAAAGATCACGGAACAAGCAAAAATTATAGATACGTTTAGGACGTATCAACATGGCCAAGCTTAATTTCTGCTCGTCCTCGAGTAGACAAATGATAACACAATAATTTCTATGGTGACATGCTAACACACATATAAGAACTTCAAAGTAAAGCAAGTGATATATGCAATTCAAGTCAAGAAAATAACAAGGAAGAGTCTATATCTAGTATTGAGTTTAGCAAAGTAAGAACTTAAAGGTGCAAGAGAGCTCTCGCTGTCCGTGACTCGAATGTCTCCAAATGGTGTTTGCGTGCAAGAAGTGGGAGATGGGTTCAGAGATAAAATATTTTTTTAATTGAGAACTCAATCTACTAAACCTCACACTTAGTCTCCTTTGGAATCTTATTTTGACTCATCCCCAGACCACTTGTCAGGCACAAGTCAAAATGATCCTCTCCCTTTCGAGTTCGAGCACTCATGCAATGGATGAGCGTAAGCAAGATATGTTGGCACTTAGGATGGCAAATATAATAATGACGGGGAAGGAAGACAAAAAGGTGTGAAAGGCTCACATCAATGAGGACAACCATAGGCGAGAGAAAGCCAAATGATAGATATGATGTGAGGAGTAGGAATTGCCATGTAAGGATGCACATATGAGCTAAGGTAAGCCCTCAAATGGAACTAGTGGGGGTGCATCCAACTTGTTTGCTCATGAAGACCTAGAGCTCATTTGAGGAGGCTCATCATTGGAATATGCAAACCAAGTTCTATAGTGTAAGGGTCCCCACATAGTTATGCATGATAATCTCTATGTAGTACCAATATAGCAATGGAGTACGAGTGTGGATCTTTCAAAAGGAATAGTAGTGTTGCCCCCCTTCTCTCTTTTTATTTCTTTTTCTTTTTTTCGTTTCTCTTTTTTTTGTGGCCTCTTTGGCTCTTTCTTTTATCTCTCATTTGTCCTCTTTGGTATCTTTTGTTTGTCCTCTTTGGGATCTTTTCCTCTATTAAGGGCAACACTCTATATTTTACATGAATAGAAAGAAAAATCATCACACTTTATAAGAAGTACTCAACATAAAGACAAGTGAAAACTATCATGATGTATGCAAGTGTATGCCTCTGCCAGTGTAGCAGGCTGTGCAATGATACTAGCGCATCATGTAGCGGTAATGAGGGCAAGGCCCAACTAGCATGCAACTCTATGATCAAGCAAAAGCATGTATGACATGAAGATCAAGTCATGAGATGATGGATGTTACATGGCAATGTATCTCGGAAAGGCTATGGAAATGCCTTAATAGGTAGGAATGGTGGCTGTTTTGAGGAAAGATATAATGAGGCTTATGTATGACAGAGCGTATCATGTCATGGGTTTGGATGCACCGGCGGAGATTGCACCAACTCTCAATGTGAGAAAGGGCAATGCACGGTACCGAAGAGGCTAGCAAAATATGGATGGTGGAAGTGCCAACAATCAAATACTCACATTAGTCCGAAGAACTCATACACTTATTATCGGTAACTCTCTATCTAGTTAGGAAATTCACAAAAAGACAAGTACCCCGAGGAGGAATGTTTGGGGGTTTGGTTATCCTTGTGTATCCTCTACTCATGCTAACGTGAGGGCACTCTATATATTCCAACCCCTCCAGAGGATAGCGATCAATTTAGTAGCTGGAGTTTTCAACTAATTTTTAGTTTTTTTTAAAACACATGGATTTTCCAAAATACGTCACCTATCACTAATAGGCTCAAGCTCTTGGCACCAATAGTCCAAACGTTACTCAAATCAATACCTCAAAACTATTGCAAGTTACTACTATACTTAAATAGCAACCTCAATTACTTACTTATGCAAGACACACAACTCAGTGCAACAAGCCAACTCTCTAAACAAGATAAGTATGATAACTCAAGAGAGTTCCAGAATCAACCTAAGTAAATGATCTTAAAAAGAATAAGCATGAAAGCCAAGAGCTAAGCATGACAGTAGCTTCGAAAAGATGAAGAACACACAAAAAGAATAAGCATGAAAACCTACGTTGTGTTCTAGAGTGGAATGGAGCGTGTCTCTCTCCCAAACAAGGTAGGCTAGGTTCCGACTTGTTATGAACAGGAATCAAAACTAAAACAAACTAAAAATAAAATAGCGGGACGCTCCAAGCATAGCACATATCATATGAAATGATAAAAATATAGTATGAGGATGGACGACCCGATGATTGTTGATAGAGAAGGGGATGCACGGGGGCATCCCCAAGCTTAGATGCTTGAGTCTCCTTTGAATATTTCTTGGGATGCATGAGGGCATACCCAAACTTGAGCGTTTGACAATCCTCTATCTTCTTTCATCATCTCTCCCATCACAATACTTGAAAACTCCCTTCATACAATACTCATCATAAGCTGATTAGAGTAGTTAGTTCCCTTAATAGAATAATTCAATACCTGCTGGAAATAAAGATTGTCATGAAAAGATACTGCTTCTCATGAATGCCAAATATTTTTGCAAATAAAAAGCAAGCTTAGGATTCGCAAAACAATGAAAACACAAAACATGGCAGAGTCTGTGAAAAACAGAACAACAGGTAGTAAATAATTTATTCGGGGCACTTCTGCAACTCAAATCAAAAAACTCAGAACAGATGCCAGAAATACAATTATATAGAGCATGCTGTAAAAATATTCAGATTAAAAACATGATCTGGTGATTTGTGGTGATTTTTTCCGTCAAGAAGACAGAATCTGTTTCTGGACAGCATGTCACAATTTTTGAACTTTCTTGCAATCGGAGGCTATAACTTGGCACAAAGCTTAAAAATAGAGATACAATGATGTAGCTACAGTAGTAACACACATCAAGACCACTAAAACAGAAAGTAAAAACATATTGGGTTGCCTCCCAACAAGCGCTTTCTTTTATGCCTTTGAGCTAGGCCTAATGCAAGAAGGAGAATGAAAGTTCTTCAAAGTTATCGGAATTATAAAGACCTTCAAACGGATCCTCAACAAGTTCATCCTCATTTTTCCTAGGGAATGGGTATATACCCTTCGCTTTCCCTCATAAGCGTATGTGTCCTTTAGCTAAAGCAATGAAGTCTCTCATGGCTCGGAGGAAGTCCCTTCCAAGCACTATATTCCCTTTGTTGGGCTCCATGATGAAGAAATCAATTGTAGCACTCCTTTTAGAGAATGTAATGTGGACATCTTTTACCTTTCCCTGGATCTCAGAAATATCACCATTAGTACGTTCATGATAAGATGAAAAAGTTTCCATGTCTAACCAGAGAGAATCATAAACAACTTTTGGCATAGTAGAAACCATGGATCCAATATCACAATAAGCAAGGAAGTCTTGGTTAGAGATGCTAATTCTAACAAAAGTCTCCCAGTCATCGTCTATTTTCAAAATCTGCTCCTTATCAACCATGGATTTCTCTCTTTCCCTTAAATCTAGAGCATCTATTTTCCCTTCAATAGTAGTACGTCTATCTATGATAGTGTCATAGCCATGATTATAAACAAGATTCTTAGATAGACAATGTATAATATCAAGAGCTCTTGCCTCATCACACTCTAAGAAATCTCCTTTAGCTATAATATCAAGAGAGTGTTTGCACCATATAAAGAGACCATGATAAAAATTTCTAAGCACAATTTTGATGGGTATCCAAGGCATAATTCTTTTGTGTGCTTCAGAAATTCTATCCCATTCTTCCTTCATATTTTCTCCATTCTTTTGATGGAAGTCTAAGACCTCAGATTCCTTCCAGGAATGAAACCTTAACATGCTTGACAACTAAAGCAAAGTAACTATTTTTTTATGGTTTTTGGTACAGGACTCTAAAGAAAAAACTAGAAAGCACACTAACAAGACTAAAAATCAAAGGTAAAAGATAGTGTGCAACTCCCCTATCTTGAAGAGTGGAGTCCCCGGCGACGGTGCCAGAAATTCGCTTGATGAGGAGTTGATGTATATACTTCTTGCCCCTCATTGGATACCCCAAGTGGAAGGTGGAGATGTAGTCAGCAGCAAATTTCCCCTACATGAAGATTGTACGGTTTATCGAACCAAGAGGACTCCTAGGGTCAACAAGTAGGTGTCTCCTGTCCTGGTCAGCAGAAGACGTGGACCTTCACAGACAACAAATAACTTTGCTCCCAACGAGTACAGATAGTTTGTCAATCTCTCCAGCCTTGTAGTTTGCAAAGGATCAAAACACAAGCGGGAAGGTAAAAGTGATTGCAACGGAAAAATAAATAAAGTGGTAAATAGTGGAGGTGTAAGCAATGACGGTGATATGGACCGGAGACACATGACGTTCACTAGTGATGTCTCTCTCCCAAAAGACGATAAACAACTATGCTAGGGTAAACAAATCACAGTTGGGCACTTGACAGAATTATGATCGCACTGCAATGCTAATTATGATCCTTGATAGTTAGAGGTTCAATAGTAATGGGCAATACGCCAAGACAAGTAGACCGTTTATTCATCAACACCTACTTACTAATTATCCACCTTGAGATATATATCCAGAACATCTCTCCGGTATTAAGTTGCGAGCCCCGCCCAAAGTGTAAACTCAAAGCAACGAACAACTTCATTAACGAACTATGCTTAAGGTAAACAATCCTTGCAACCTTGGTCACAAGCACCGTTGTTTTCTCCCTGGTGGCAACAAGCACATCCCCTAGTCTCATGTTTCTGTCACTCAAGCTAGACATCGAGGGGCCCAAACCCACAATCATGCATAACGCTCCCTCTTGGAGTTACGATCTACTACTTGGCCAAAGCAATAAAAAGCAACAGAGAACTTGCATGAATCACTCAGGAACATAATATAAAAGGATAATCAAATATATAACTCATAACAATGTGAACATAATCTCATAATCCATTGGATCCCAACAAACCGAGCATAGCAATAGCAAGAGAATTACATAGATCCCTTGATCATGTAGGGCAGCACACAAGGACTAACCATTGAAGCACAAGATTAGAGAGAAGACATCACATAGCTACTGGTCATGGACTCATGGTCCAAGGGAAACCACTCACGACACATCCGAGAGGCGTCCATGGTGGTGGAGAAGCTCCTGGACGTCAATCCTCCCTCCGGCAGGGTGCCGGGAAGAGGTCTCCTGACGCTCCCAATCTCAGAAGCGCTGCGGCGGCGGAACGATGGAGAAATTCACGATTCCAGAAAGTCTGTGAGGGTTTCCTCACGGAACACTAAATATAGACCAAAGGAGGGCACCACAGGAGGTGGGCCCCACCCAGGCGACCTCCTGGCTCGGCCTGGGGCCTCGCCGCACCAGCAGGCCGCCTCGGAGGCCCCTGGCCCCTCTCTGTCCCTCCTTCGGTGATCCCGAAGCTTCTGTTCCGCTAATTTTTTTATATATTTTTCTGGATTTTTTTGGGCTTCGGAAAATTGGGTAAACGCCCTTGCAAAAAAGACATCAGCAGAGAGAAACTGGCACTGGGTGCACTGAGTTAGTAGGTTAGTCCTAATATGTGTAAAATGATATAAAAGTGTAGCAAAACATATAACAATGTCACTCAAAAGATCATGGCACAAGCATAAGTTATAGATACGGTTGGGACGTATCATGAAGTCACGTCAATCTAAATATATCAGAAAAACAGCTCGAAACTAGAAGAGAGGAAAATCTTGCGATGCGGTGGTCAAAACACATGAGAGTATATATAATGATTTGTTTCCATGTAAGAACACATGCTCAGGAAGAATTCAGGGTCTAGGAGGCGCACGAGGGCCCCACAAGCCATCAGGGCGCAACCACGGGGGCGCGCCCTCATGTCTTGTGCATCCATCGTCGCTCCTGTGGATTCCAATTTATTTTCGTATTTTTTCCAAAATAGCAAAACCAGTAAAACAAATTGGATTTTTTGGAGTTGGTTTACTTACTATACCACATAACTACCCCCTTTTCACATTTTTGGAGTGTTCTGGAAGACTTCCTTTACATGCTCCTCCGGTGTTTGACTTGGATGAAATTAGTTTCCTCATTAATGGGTGTACGTGATATAATGCTTGATTCTTTTCCCATTCACCACTCTCTGGTTTTTACCTTCAAAGTTATTAATTTTTATAGCACTAGAGTGATGAACCTCCTCGACAACATAAGGTCCTTCCCATTTAGAGAGGAGTTTCACTTCAAAAAATCTAAAACAAGAATTGTACAAAAGCACTGAGTCTCCTACATGGAATTCTCGGTTTTGAATTCTCTTGTCATGCCATCTTTTAACCTTTTCTTTAAATAACTTAGCATTTTCATAAGTTTGTTCCCTCCATTCATCCAGTGAGCTAATATCAAATAACCTCTTCTCACTGGCAAGTTTAATATCATAATTAAGTTCTTTAATTTCCCAATAAGCCTTATGTTCTAACTCAAGAGGTAAATGACAAACTTTTCGTCGGCGAAGCTAGGTCGACACCTATGGGAATCAACATGAAACCCTTGTGATCGTAGGGCGGGGAAGATGACGTCAAGATCAGAGCTAACGATCAACACCCGGCAAGCCTTTTTGCCCAGGTTCGGGCCGCTTATGCGTAAACCCTACGTCGTGCTAGTCTGGTTGTATTCAGCATTTTGTTGTTTCTTACAGTGATTGATGATAACCGTCTTCTGGCCCAATGTCCAAAGAGTCTAACCCCTTGTGAATGAGCTAAGGGCCTCCTTTTATAGGAAAAAGGGGTCACCTACAGTGCTCGGTGGTAGGTTCACGAGAAGTTACAGTGAACCTAGAGAAGTGCTTATCCAACTACCCCTGCCAGGTGCATTAAATGCACATCTTGTCCTTGTCAGCAATATGCTAGTGAAGACACGTATCGAGGTGTTTCGACACTTGGACGCCGCACTGGCGCATGCGGAATGCCCTGGAATTTGGGGGGAGGTGGCACTGTGGCGAGGGCAGTCGCCCTCCAGTGCCTAGCTCCGTCATCCCGGCAAGGGAGCTTGCCGGGGCCTTGGGTCTTTGTCCCAACAAGGAAGCTTGCCGGGGGCTTCCGTCGTCATCCCGACAAGGGAGGCTTGCCGAGGTCATGTACTGGGTGAGCTCATCACGCCCACCAAATGGACGTGGCCTTGGAAATCCTCCCGGCAAGGCAGGCTTGCCGAGGCCTTGATTATCTTCCCGACAGGGTAGGCTTGTCGGGGCCTTTGTTTATCTCTTCGGGGATGTATCTTGTCTGGGCCCTGTCATGCCCTGCTGGCGGGGGCTCTTTGCGCCCGTGCACAAGTTTGGGGCACTAGGGACCCCAGTCTTTAGTGCACCGATAGGAGCCCCCGGGCCTGGCCACACACGTGCGTGAAGTGTTGTTGGGACAGGCCCAAAGAGGTGCATGGGCCTTCATGGCTGGATCTACTGGCAGTTGCGTTTCCCCATGTCGCGCATCGGATGCGCGAAGTGGGAGGTCGTGCGCGG
Organism: Hordeum vulgare subsp. vulgare; assembly: GCF_904849725.1. Taxonomy (NCBI): domain Eukaryota; kingdom Viridiplantae; phylum Streptophyta; class Magnoliopsida; order Poales; family Poaceae; genus Hordeum; species Hordeum vulgare. The sequence goes on along the minus strand of NC_058521.1, from coordinate 472,087,852 downwards.
AGTTGCCTCTCCGCTTCCTCAAACGCCTCTGTCACGCGCTTGGCATGCACAATTATGAACGGACAGGTGGCAGACGTGGCCTCGAAAGGCGCGGTAGTGGCTGGGCCCACCCGTGCATGCATTGGTGTAGCAGGGCGGTTCTCTGTTCGCCCGTGAGCTCGAGTGATTGGGCAAGAAGGGTGCTGGCTTCTGGAGTAAGGGAGGCTAGCGCCCGCGCCCCGTCCTATAAATTGGGAGGGTTTGTGAGGCGTTTTGCTCACCCAACTCCTCCTGAATCCACCAACTCCTCTTCCTTGGTCTTCAGAATCTTCTTCTGTCTGCAGGTGGCACTCGCCCCTAACCATGGTTAGGGGATGGGGTCGGCCACCGTCGGCCGCCAGGGCAGCGGGGGGATCCCATTCGGATCATGCCACAACTTCTGGGGGCGCCGCGGCGGAAGATGGCCTGAGCACCCGTGGCGGAGGAAGGGCGAGGGGCCACAGTCGTCGTGGAGGCCGAGGCCGGGGGAGGCGGAGCGCTACTCCAACGCCTCCGCCTTCCCCGTGTCTTGCTCCTAAGGCGGTCCTCCATGTCGCTTTAGGGGCCCCCACGTGTGCTTCTCGGCTGCTGCGAAGGTCGCTCGAGCGGCATTGGGAGCTCCGCTTAGAGCGACGGTGACGAGGGGGACAGCGGCGGTGACGGTGCCGGGCCTAGTCATGAGCCCGGGGGAATTGAATCAGATGTCGATTCCCCCGTCTGGGACTGAGTGCTTCCTTCACTGACTCGGCTCGGTCACGCTCCTCCCTCGCCCCGGAGGGGGGATATCAACCGGATCCGTCGCCCCCTTCTTGCGACTTGACGAGGCCGAACCCGCTTTCGTCGGTATAACACTGGGGGAGCCAGCGTGGATGTACCGCGGGCCTTGCCGTGCCTTGTCTTCTTGAACTCCAATTCCTCCGCGTAGGTTGATTTTCGTCGAAAGACAGAGTCTTTAGGTTAGGATGACAACGCTTTGTAAATGGAGTCAAATGTATCCATTCAAATGAATGAAAAGACTGTTTTCCCTTTTTCCAATTCCGTTCTTTGTATGATTCGTCCTTGCATAATCTGGGAGCTTGCCGGCAACTACCGACAAGGCTCCTTGCCGTGTTCAGTGCAACCATGGAAATCGCCAAGCGCAGCTTGAGACGAAATCGGGTGCTACGTAGCCACTTGCTCTGTTGATCAGGTTCGCAACTGTTTGAAGGCGCTCTGTGGTCGTTCAGATCGTTTGAACGAGTTCGAAACAAAGACAAGGTGCACTGAACTTTGGGAGGTCCCAGTACGCGCAAACTCCACACACAAAGATTGGAAGCTTTCAAAGGGAAAAAACAGAGAATCTATCTACCTCAAATCTAAATCTTAAACTTAAAAACTTATCTGCTTACGCCATGGATACATGGCGCTTGAATCTTTTGCCGGGGTGTCGGAACCCTCGGCAAGCAGGAAATCATCGCTCCTGGCAGCCTTTTCTTCATCAAAGACTTCTTGCCGACGGTCCATGACCGCCGTTTGGAGAAAAAGCCAGCCATGGTGTAACCCCTTTGCTTTTCTCTTGCTAGGCTGTGCTTGTGGAGCCCCCGAGCGCATCTTTGGTCGACGATGCGACGCCCTCAGGGGCGCAATACGCGTGCTGGAGTGCGCGCTGGGGCTTTGGGACCGTGTGGGACATCCTCAACGACTATGCATCACTCCGCGGAGGTGCGCCTGCTGGAGTATGCACCGAGGCCTCTGTGAAGCGCCCAGGCACGCCCTCGACAGCCGCGCGTTGGCCCTGAGCGACGCATCGGCCTGACGGCGCCACCCTTGGAGCCTTCGCCTCCCTGCCCCGCGCTCACGTAGCAAGTCGTAGCAGAACAGTGCGTTCACCGCGGTACCCCGTTTTCGGGGGAACACGACGCAGCGCCCAAACTTCGAAGAATTTGGTGCTGAGCTTGCTCTGATTCACGCACCAACCCGCACCCCCTACCTGGCGCGCCGAAGATGTCAGCGAAGCTAGGTCGACACCTATGGGAATCAATGTGAAACCCTTGTGATCGTAGGGCGGGGAAAGATGACGTCAAGAGCAGAGCTAACGATCAGCACCCGACAAGCCTTTTTACCCAGGTTCGGGCCGCTTACGTGTAAAACCCTACGTCCTGCTTGTCTGGTTGTATTCAGCGTTTTGTTGTTTGTTATAGTGATTGATGATAACCGTCTTCTGGCCCAATGTCCAATGAGTCTAACCCCTTGTGAATGAGCTAAGGGCCTCCTTTTATAGGCAAAAGGGGTCACCTACAGTGCTCGGTGGTAGATTCACGAGAAGTTACAGTGAACCTAGAGCGGTGCTTATCCATCTACGGATTTCAGGTGCATTAAATGCACGTCTTGTCCTTGTCAGCAATGTATTGGTGAAGACACGTATCCAGGTGTTTCGACACCTGGATGCCGCGCTCGCGCATGTAGAATGCACTAGAACTTGGGGGCGGGGGCACTGTGGCAAGGGCGGTCGCCCTCCAGTGCCTAGCTCTCTCATCCCGACAAGGGAGCTTGTCGGGGCCTTGGGTCTTCGTCCTGGCAAGGAAGCTTGCCGGGGGCTTCGGTCGTCATCCCGGCAAGGGAGGTTTGCCGAGGTCTTGTACTTGGTGAGCTCATCACGCCCACCAAATGGACGTGGCCTTGGACATCCTCCCGGCAAGGTAGGCTTGCCGAGGCCTTGATTATCTTCCCGGCAGGACAGACTTGCCGGGGCCTTTGATTACCTCTTGGGGGATGTATCTTGTCTGGGCCCTGTCATGCCCTGCTGGCGGGGGCTCTTTGCGCCCGTGCACAAGTCTGGGGCACTAGGGACCCCACTCTTTAGTGCACCGACACTTTTCCATAGACCATTTTATATGGGGACATCCCCATGGGATTCTTATAAGCAGTCCTATAAGCCCACAAAGCATCATCAAGTTTGTTAGACCAATTATTTCTCGATTTATTGACAGTCTTATGCAAGATTAATTTTATTTCTCGATTGCTTAGTTCAACTTGATCACTAGATTGAGGATGATAAGATGATGTAATTCTATTGTTAACATCGTATTTAGCTAGAAGTTTATGGAAAGCACCATGAATAAAATGCGAAGCACCATTGGTCGTTAAGTATCTAGGGACACCAAACCTTAGAAAGATAATATATTTAAGAATTTTAATAGAAGTGTTATTATCATCACTACTAGTTGGAATATATTATACCCACTTAGTAACTTAAGCATTGGCAACTAGAATATGAGTATATCCATTAGAGGAAGGAAAAGCTACAATAAAGTCAAAACCCCACACATCAAATGGTTCAACAGCAAGTGAATAGTTCATAGTCATTTCCTGATGTTTACCAATATTACCAACTCTTTGGTATTCATCACAACAAATGACATACTTACAAGCATCTTTAAAAAGAGTAGGCCAATAGAAGCCACATTATAATACCCTGTGTGCAGTTCTATCACCGACATGGTTGATACGTCTCCAACGTATCAATAATATATGAAGTATTCATGCCATGTTTGCCTATGTTTACAATACTTTTATATGGATTTTCTATACTTTATATGATTTATTTAGAACTAACCCGGATAGGCGTTTTTTTCACGAGAACTACCATGGTGTTGTTTTTTATGCAGAAACAAAAGTTCTCAGAATTGTACGAAACTTTTTGACAATTGTTTAATGAGGAAAAGAGAAGTACTCGAGCAAAGAAACACCACAGTGGGGCCCATGGTGCCCACTTGATACGAGGCCGCGCCAGCCAACCCTCTCGTAGGGTGATGTCTAGTGGACACCTCGTGGCCCATCTTGGCGCGATTCCAACGCCCAAAAATCCTATAAATATGGAAACCTTCAGAATTATCCTAGATTAGAAGTTCCACTGCCATAGCTCTCTATCTCAACGGAAAACCAATATGGAGAGAAAATAGTAGCAAAAACACGAGAGAAACAGAGAGAGGGATCCAATCACGAGGGGCTCTCGCCTCTCCTAGAGCCATGGAGGATTAAGACTAGAGTGGAGAACCTCTCGTCATATTGGGAGAGGCCATGGAGGAGGAGGACTAAGAGGGGAGACTCCCTCCCCCTCTCTTCCGGTGGCGCCGGAGTGCCGCCGAGGGAACCATCATCGCAGTGATCGTATTCATCAACATCACCGTGTTCATCGCCTTCCTCATGTATTTCCAGCAGCCCACTCTCCCGCACCCCGCTGTAATCCCCTACTTGAACATGGTGTTTCATGCCACATAGTATTAATCAATGATTGATTCCTATCCTATGATGTTTGAGTAGATCGATGTTGTCCTTTGGGTTGATTGATGATCTTGGTCGGTTTGAGTGTAGGTATTGTTTTGGTGCTGTCCTAAGGTGCTTTCCATGAGGCATACACGTGAAAGATCCACACTGGAGGGTGTTGCAATATGTTCATGAATCTCTTATAGTGGGTGACGAGAGTGATAGAAACTTATAGCCGAGTAAGAGAGTTGTGCGCGTATGGGAGTAAAGAGGACTTGATACTTAAGGCTATTGTTGGGTTTTACCTTAATGATTTCTAGTAGTTGCAGATGCTTGCTAGAATTCCAATCATAATTTCATATGATCCAAGTATGGAAAGTATGTTAGCTCATGCCTCTCTCTCATATAAAATTGTAAGAATGATTACCGATCTCGTCATCAATTACCTAGGACAATTCCGCACACCATACCATCATTATTCCACACTCGCTATTTTTAATATATTGTAATATATTCTAACTATATTTAATGCAGCAACTATTTTCATATTTTAGTTCTCCAATATCATGCAAAGCTATCCTCTTTATGCCCACAACACAATTTTATTTCTCGTTACTAGATAGAAGCAAACACTTGGTGTACGTAGAGTCGTATCGGTGGCAGATAGGAGTTGAGAGAATATTGCCCTTACCTTTAGCTCCTTGTGGGTTCGACGCTCCATACTTACCACTTCCATCATTGGAAAGTGCTACGATGATCCCTTGCACTTGGGGAATATCAAGTTCTTTTCTAGCGCCGTTGCCGGGGAGCAATAACATGGGGTTAATATTTTCATGTATGCTTGTTTGATTCTATCACTAAGTAGATTTTGTTTTATTTTGTTTCTATTTTCTTGTTTTATTTACTTATTTGTGGGTTAAACAAATAAACAAAAAATGTTGTGGCAGGGGCAGGGTCGGTCAAATCGTCCGCAGGTACATACCAGGAACTTTGTATCGCGCACATGACTTAGCACAACTAGGAAAATAAGATAAGATAAAGATAAGCAAGACTAAAAAAATATTCGTCGGAATAGTGGAATACAAAATAAAGAAACACAAAAAAATAAAGGGGAACCTAATCTCACCCCCTTCCTTATCATAAAGAAAGGGTATATTTTAAAACTTCTCTAAAAAGTTGAAAAAATAAAAACACAAAAAATTACTTGCATTCTATAAGAGAAGCGATTGGAAAGATGCGCATTGGAGAAGTGAGGGTCGACCTTGAACACTTGTGTTCGTGCTCATAGAAACAATGTAAAAAAATTCATGGAAGTTACACATACAAATAATTATATCCTTGTAAATACCACTGAACCATAAGAATAATGTTCATGATGCTCTTTTGCATGTTTCGTCTACAATCTTTATATGAGCATCAATGAAATCATCATGCCTAGCTAATAGGCATTAAATAAAAGCGCTTGTTGGAAGACAACACAACACTTTTCCTTCCTGTTCTTATGTGTTCACATGATTAAGCTACTGTAGTAATCTATTTTTGTGTCCTCTATTTCAATAAAGTGCCAAGTAAAGCCTTTGGGATAGTGTGGATACTTGTTTGTTCGATTCTGTGCAAAAACAGAAAGTTTTGCGTCCAGTAAATGAATTATGTGATTTTACTAGACAACAAATTATTCTAAAATTATTAAACAAAATTTCTATGCAAATTCTCGGCGTTGTCTTAATTATAAAAAAAATTAGAGTCGGGGAAGTATGGTTTTAATGCAGATCTTCACAGACTGTTCTGTTTTTGATAGATTCTGTTTTGTGTGCATAGTTTGCTTGTTTTAGTGTTTCCATAGATTATATTGAGTGATATAAATTATGGAAAATACAGTAGGTATTATGTGAGAACAATTATGAATCTTGTCTTGGTAGTACCTAAGTGAATGATCTATATCTATCATACTAACCCATCTCACGAAGTTCTGTTAAGTTTTGCGTGATTGAAGTTTTCAAGTTTTGGGTGAGATACCAATACGAGGAGAATAAGGAGCAGAAAGAACCTAAGCTTGGGGAGTCCCAGGGCACCCCCAAGGTAATATCCAAGGGAGACTCAAGCGCCTAAGCTTGGGGATGCCCCGGAAGGCATCCTATCGGGAAATCGATACCTATGGGAAGCCTGACGGATCCCTTGATCATTCTGCACGGGGAGAGAGGTGGCGTCAAGGGCGAAGCTAGCGATCAACACTGGCAAGGTCCTTTATCCAGGTTCGGGCCACTTGGCACGTAAAACCCTAATCCTGCTTAGTTTGTATCGCTGTGCTTATTATAGGGTGATTTGCTACAGTAACTTAGCTGGCGATTATGGGGGTCTCAAATCCCAAAAAGTCGAACCTCTAGAGAATGAGCCTTGGGACTCCTTTTATAGGAAAACGGGTGACCAACAGTGTGCTCATGGGTTGCATAGTGAACAGTGTTCACCGCTCTTCTTCTACGGTGGTGTCAGGGGCAGTAAATGCCTTGTTTGACCCCTGACCTGCAGCGAGGTGGTCGCGACACGTACCCAGGTGAATCGACACCTGGGTCTTGCACTCGCACATGAAGGATGTGTTGGAGCGGTTTGATTGTGGTAGAAATGAGGGAAGACACCTGGCGAGCGGAAGGAGCTTGCTGGCCTGGCGTCTCTGTCGGATGACTTCGTTATCTTCCCGACAAGGAGGGCTCGCCGGGGGCTTGAACACTTTCCCGGCAAGGAGGGCTTGCCGGGGCCTCGCCAGTCTTTGCGAGTCTTCTCGGCAAGGGGGGCTTGCCGGGGCCTTGCGTATCTTCCCGGCAAGTAGATCTTGTCGGGGCCTTGCATCTCGAGCTCTCATACTCCACGCCCTAGGAGAGGGGAGGGCATGACCTTGGTGGGTCTTGGTTTGCCTTTCCGCCAGTCTTCCCTGTGCACTGCTACCAGGGTCGTTGCTGGTGCCCGTGCACAAGTCTGGGGCACAAGATACCCTAGTCTCTAGTGCACCGATAGGAGCCCCCGGGCTTGGGCCACACACGCGCGTGGGGCATTGTTGGGCCAGGCCCAAAGTGGTGCATGGGCTTCCATGGTAGGGTACTTTATAGTCTTGGAGCCGTTGCGAGCGGCACCTTCCCACGTCGCGCATCGAGCGCTCGAGGTGGAGAAGTGTGCGTACAGTGGCCTCCATCACCTCCCGAAGCATTACTGCCACACGCGAGGCATGCGTAGTAACGGTCAGGCAAGTGGCGTTCGTGGCCTTAAAGGCTGCAGTCATGGTAGGGCCCACCCCCGCATGCATTGGTGCAGCAGGGCGGTTCCCTATTCGCCCGTGATCATGGGTGATTGGGCGAGAGGGGCGGCGGTTTCTGGAGTGAGGAGAGCTAGCCCCCGCGCCTCGTCCTATAAATTAGGAAGTTTGCGAGGGTGTTTTGCTCATCCATCCAACTCCCGAAACATTCAACACCCTGATACGTCTCCATCGTATCTACTTTTCCAAACTCTTTTGCCCTTGTTTTGGACTCTAATTTGCATGATTTGAATGGAACTAACCCGGACTGACGCTGTTTTCAGCGGAATTGCCATGGTATTGTTTTTGCATAGAAATAAAAGTTCTCGGAATGACCTGGATTTTTTGTGGAATATATAAAAAATACTGGTGCAAGAATTACCTGGAGGGAGAGAGCCAGCAGCCCACAAGCCCAGGAGGCGCCCCCTGGCCGCGCCTGGCAGGCTTGTGAGGCCCTCGTGAGCTCCGCCGCCTCCAACTCCAGCTCTATATAGTCTCCCTCGCCCAGAAAAATTAAGAGAGAAGAGTTCATCGCCTTTTACGACATGGAGCTGCCGCCACCACCTGTTCTTCGTCTGGAGGGCAGATCTGGAGTCCGTTCTGGGCTCCGGAGAGGGGAGATCAACACCGTCGTCATCATCAACCATCCTTCATCACCAATTCCATGACGCTCTTCACCGTTCGTGAGTAATCTCATCGTAGGCTTGCTAGACGGTGATGGGTTGGATGAGATCTATCATGTAATCGAGTTAGTTTTGATGGGGTTTGATCCCTAGTATCCACTATGTCCCGAGATTGATGTTGCTACTACTTTGCTATGCTTAATGCTTGTCACCACGGCCCGAGTGCCATGATTTCAGATATGAACCTATTATGTTTTCATCAATATATATGTGTTCTTGATCTTATCTTGCAAGTTGTAGTCACCTACTGTGTGTTATGACCCGGCAACCCCAGAGTGACAATAGCCAGAACCACTCCCGGAGATGACCATAGTATGAGGAGTTCATGTATTCACTAAGTGCTAATGCTTTGTTCCGGTTCTCTATTAAAAGGAGACCTTAATATCCCTTAGTTTCCATTAGGACCCCGCTACCACGGGAGGGATGGAAAATAGATGTCATGCAAGTTCTTTTCCATAAGCACGTATGACTATATACGGAATACATGCCTACATTACATTGACGAACTGGAGCTAGTTACATATCTCCCCATGTTATAATTGTTACATGATGGATCTCATCCGACATAATTATCCATCACCGATCCAATGCCTACGAGCTTTTCCTACTGGTCCTTGCTACGTTACTTCACCGCTACTGCTGTCACTACTGCTACTGTTACCGCTACTGTTGTCACTACTGCTACTGTTACTGCTGCTACCATTACTATCACACTACTTTGCTACTGAAACTTTGTTGCAGATACTAAGTCTTTCAGGTGTGGTTGAATTGAAAACTCAACTGCTAATACTTGAGAATATTATTTGCCTTCCCCTTGTGTCGGATCAACAAATTTGGGTTGAATACTCTACCCTTGAAAACTGTTGTGATCCCCTATACTTGTGGGTTAAGAAGACTATTTTCTGGTGCCGTTGCCGGGGAGGCCTAGCTCTATTCTCTTAGTCACTTGGGATTTATGTCCGTTGATCACTATGAGGAATCCGAGAGATCCAAAAACTAAATACTTTACCTCAACTACGAGGACAGGTAAGGAACTGCCATCTAGCTCTGCACTTGATTCACCTTCAGTTATGAGTAAGTTTGCAACACCACCACCTACTAGAAATTCTGATGTGTCGCCTGTGCTTGATGATGCTACTTCTGCTATCCATGATGCTTTGCTTGATACTGCTTTGCCACTTGGTGCATTCCTTGATGCACAAATTGCTAGAGTTGCTGCTGAATGTGATGATACTTCTGAAACTGATAAAATTATTGAAGTACAACCTGCTGTTTCACCTGTTAGAACTAGCTCTCCTAGATATGAATTGCCGAATATACCTGAGGGTTGTGTTATGGAGGGAGAGGTAGCTGAGGACTTTCTTGCTTGAAAGGATAGCTATGATCTCGAGAATTTATTGCGCAAGTGGAAAGAAAAATCTCTGAATGCTAGAATGAAATACTATCCTAAGTTTGCTACTTCATCCATCTTTGTGACTGATAAGGATTATGAATTCTCTGCTGATCCTGAGTTGATCACTTTGGTTGAATGTGATCCTTTTCATGGTTATGAGTCTGAAACGGTTGTAGCACATCTTACCAAGCTGAATGATATAGCCACCATATTCACGAATGAGGAAAATATTCGTCATTACTATATCCTTAAGTTGTTTCCTTTCTCGCTAAAGGGGGATGCTAAGACTTGGTTTACTTCTCTTGCTCCTGGTTGTGTGCGTAGTCCCCAGGAGATGATTTACCACTTCTCTCAGAAATTTTTTCCTGCCCATAAGAAACAAGTTGCCTTGCAGGATATATATAACTTTGTGCAAGTTGAAGAAGAGAGTCTCCCACAAGCTTGTGGGAGGCTTGTCCAGTTACTGAATGCTTTGCCTGATCACCCTCTTGAGAAAAATGAAATACTTGATATCTTTTATAATGGACTAACCGATGCTTCTAGGGACCACCTAGATAGTTGTGCAGGTTGTGTTTTTAGGGAACGAACTGTGGAACAAGCTGAAATTCTATTGACTAATATCTTGAGCAATGATAATGCTTGGACTATTCCCGAACCACCTCTGAAGCCAACTCCGAGGAAAAGAGGTATTCTATTCCTCAGTCCTGAAGATATGCAAGAAGCAAAGAAATCTATGCAAGAGAAAGGTATTAAATCTGAAGATGTTAAGAATCTACCACCTATTGAAGAAATACATGGTCTTGATAACCCGACACAGGTAGTAGAGGTAAATTATCTTCGTGGATTCAATGAGAGTGATATTGCTTATGATAAACCTGCTAGCTTAAGCTTAGATGAATTTGAAACTTTGTTGCCAAACAACAAAGTTTCAATGATTATGTTAGCAGACAATTGGAACGAAATGCTCGTATGCTTAGTCATATAAGTGCTTGTGTGGATAGAAATGTCAATGATCTTAAGCTTTTGAGTAAACATGCCTCTATGGTCACTAATCAAGTAGAATAAGTACTTAAGGCTCAAAATGACTTGCTCAACGAGTTGAATGACAATTCTATTAGAGTCGTCACTAGAGGTGGTAGAATGACTCAGGAACCTTCATATCCTGAGGGCCATCCTAAGAGAATTGAACAAGATTCTCAAGGAGTTAGCAATGAGGCACCTAGTCATCCTAGTAATAGGAAGAAAAAGAAAGATGATAGGAACTTGCATGCTAGCAAACCTGCTGCTGTTACACCTGAGAATCCAAATGATATCTCTGTTTCTGATGCCGAAACACAATCTGGTGATGAACATGAGCCTAGTGATAATATTGATAGTGGTGTTCAGGATGATGCTCAACCTAGTAATGATAAGGATGTGGAGATCGAACCTGTTGTTGATCTTGATAATCCACAACCTAAGAACAGGAGATACGATAAGAATGACTTTATTGCTAGGAAGCATGGTAAAGAAAGAGAACCATGGGTTCAGAAACCCATGCCCTTTCCTCCCAAAACATCCAAGAAAAAGGATGATGAGGACTTTGAGCGGTTTGTTGAAAAGATTAGACCTATCTTTCTGCAAATGCGTTTGACAGATATGCTCAAAATGTCTCCTTATGCTAAGTACATGAAAGATATTGTGACTAATAAAAGGAAGATACCCGAGGTTGAGATTTTCACCATGCTTGCCAATTACACCTTCAAGGGTGGGACTCCTAAGAAACTAGGTGATCCCGGAGTGCCCACTATACCTTGCTCCATTAAAGGAAATTATGTTAGAACTGCTTTATGCGATCTTGGAGCTAGTGTTAGTGTTATGGCTCTCTCTCTTTATCATAGACTTGAATTGGATAAGTTGACACCCACTGAAATGTCTTTGCAAATGGCCGACAAATCAATTGCTTTTCCTATCGGCATTTGCGAGGATGTGCCTGTTGTGGTTGCTAACATTACTATCTTAACGGACTTTGTTATTCTGGATATTCCCGAGGATGATGCCATGGCGGTCATCCTTGGAAGACCCTTTTTAAACACTGCAGAGGCTGTTATTGATTGCAACAAAAAAAATGTCACTTTCCATGTTAGTGGTAATGATCATACGGTGCACTTTCCGAAGAAACAATATCAAGTACATTGCATCAATGCAATTGAAAAAACTTCATCAATTCTTATTGGAAGCTTTGAAAGCCCTATACCTACTGTCAAGATGAAGTATGATTTACTTGTTGGGGATATGCACATCCCCGTTGAGGTAACCTAGTGATTATTCCAAAATTCTCTAGTTTTATGTGATTCAGAAAAAGTTTGTCAAGGAGACTTGATCAACCTCATTGACGGATTTCTTTTGATGACCATGAGATGGATGAATCTAGGAGTGACAACCTTCTGTTCCGAACTTTTATTTTCTGTTGTTTACAAGAAAAATGATAAATTTAGCTTTATTTTTCCTGTTTTCTGCTTTTCCCGTTCTTCTTTTGCTTGTTGGGAGCTTTCCCATGTAAATAATTTTCTTTTTCTTTGGGTCAAGGTAGAAGACCATGATTAAAATGTTTAGTGGCTCTCACATGGATATCTGTTTATCCGTCAAAGAGCCATATTACTTTGTCTTCTCCTGTGTGTTTCCCCGTAGATTCCAGCTTAGTCCAATGCACTAACACTCTCATTATTATTCACATCATTTGGTCGTGCAAGTGAAAGGCAATAATGACGATATATGATGAAGTGACTGAGCCTGGAAAAGCTGGTATGAACTCGATCTATTTTGTTTTTGTAAATATGACTAGCTCATCGTTCCTAATTCAGCATTGCTATGAGGGAAACATGTTTGCAATGACAACTTAGAGATCATAGTTTCTGATGCCATGCTTAATTAGCTAGGAGCTTATAATGGTTTGTCTTGGATGCCAACATGAATTTCAAGATGATTATGATGTAGTATGATAGGACGGTATCCTCCTTTGAATGATTCAAGTGGCTTGACTTGGCGCATGCTTACGCATGTAGTTGAAACAAAATCAACATAGCCTCTATGATATTAATGTTTATGGTGATTTATATCCTACTCATGGTTGCACACAATGTTGGTTAATTTCAATGCTTATTGATGACTGTTGTCGCTCTCTAGTTGGTCGCTTCCCAGTCTTTTGCTACCCTTCACTTGTACTAAGAAGGAACACTGCTTGTGCATCCACTTCCATAAACCCAAAGTTGTTCCATATGAGTCCACCATACCTACCTATATGCAGTATCTACCTGCCGTTCCAAGTAAATTTGCATGTGCCACTCTCTAAACCTTCAAGTAATAAACTGTTTTGCATGCCTGAACCGCTCATGTGGTGACAAGGGGCGGTCAGTATCTTCCATGCTAGGTGTGTTATCCTCGATATGTACTTATTCACTATCACTCACGAGAAAGGGGTCGGTAATTGGAATGCCCAGTTCCATGCTCAAATCAAAAAGATAATTGCAAACAAAACTCCCCTGGGTTGTTGTTGGTATGGACGTCACCCGAGGATTCGGCTAGTCATGGAGTGTGATTTATAGGTGGTGGGGGAGTCAAAACTTTACTTTTCTGTTTGGGAAACACCTATAATATGTGTAGCATGGAAGATGGTGAAAACTCTTGGTCATCGCGTTGACAATGAAAGCATGCCACCCAAAATTATTTATGTCTGTCTTCAAAGCTTGAGCTCTGGCACCTCTGCAAATCAATGCTTCCCTCTGCGAAGGGTCTATCTATTTATGTTTCTGTTGAGTCATCCTCTCCTTATAAAGGCACAATTAGAGAGCACCTCCATCATTTTTATGCTTTGCTTTTAATTGTTATTAAGTATGACTATGAGTGGATCTTCTTTGCCATGAATTACAATGTTCAGTTAGCCCTTAGTCTTTGAAGGTGCTCTGCATTTATGTTTTTCGGTCTGAGAAAGAGCTAGCGAGATACCATCTGTTCATATTGCTTCGTGATTGTTTTGATTGAAGTGTTGACATTTGAAACTTATTATTATTGCTCGCTAGTTGATTTTGCCATTGATATGAGTTTACCATGAGACCTAAATGTCATTGTTTATGTGGTTATCTTATGATCTTCTTGAAAATCTGAATATGAGTTAGACATAATTACAACAACAAGATCAAACAGAGTTCGTAAAAGTTTTTCTTTTGTCTCTTTCAGTTTGTCAACTGAATTGCTTGAGGACAAGCAAGGCTTTAAGCTCGGGGGAGTTGATACGTCTCCATCGTATCTACTTTTCCAAACTCTTTTGCCCTTGTTTTGGACTCTAATTTGCATGATTTGAATGAAACTAACCCGGACTAACGCTGTTTTCAGCAGAATTGCCATGGTGTTGTTTTTACGCAGAAATAAAAGTTCTCGAAATGACCTGGAAATTTACGAGGATTTTTTGTGGAATATAAAAAAAATACTGGCGCGAGAATTACCTGGAGGGACGGAGCCAGGAGCCCACAAGCCCAGGAGGCGTGCCCCCCCTGTCCGCGCCTGGCAGGCTTGTGAGGCCCTCGTGGCCCCGCCGCCTTAAACTCCAGCTCTATGTAGTCTCCCTCGCCCAGAAAAACTTAAGAGAGAAGAGTTCATCGCGTTTTACGACTCGGAGCCGCCGCCACCACCTGTTCTTCCTCTGGAGGGCAGATCCGGAGTCCGTTCTGGGCTCCGGAGAGGGGAGATCGACGCCGTCGTCATCATCAACCATCCTTCATCACCAATTCCATGATGCTCTTCACCGTTTGTGAGTAATCTCATCGTAGGCTTGGCTGGGCGGTGATGGGTTGGATGAGATCTATCATGTAATCGAGTTAGTTTTGATGGGGTTAGATCCCTAGTATCCACTATGTTCTGAGATTGATGTTGCTACTACTTTTCTATGCTTAATGCTTGTCGCTGGGACCCAAATGCCATGATTTCAGATCTCAACCTATTATGTTTTCATCAATATATGTGTGTTCTTGATCCTATCTTGCAAGTTGTAGTCACCTACTGTGTGTTATGACCCGGCAAACCCGGAGTGACAATAGCCGGAACCACTCCCGGAGATGACCATAGTATGAGGAGTTCATGTCTTCACTAAGTGCTAATGCTTTGTTCCGGTTCTCTATTAAAAGGAGACCTTAATATCCCTTAGTTTCCATTAGGACCCCGCTGCCATGGGAGGGATGGACAATAGATGCCATGCAAGTTCTTTTCCATAAGCACGTATGACTCTATATGGAATACATGCCTACATTACATTGATGAACTGGAGCTAGTTACATATCTCCCCATGTTATAACTGTTACATGATGAATGTCATCCGACATAATTATCCATCACCGATCCAATGCCTACGAGATTTTCCTACTGGTCCTTGCTACGTTACTTTACCGCTACTGTTGTCACTGCTGCTACTGTTACCGCTACTCCTGTCACTACTGCTACTGATACCGCTGCTACTGTTACTATCACACTAATTTGCTACTGAAACTTTGCTGCAGATACTAAGTCCTTCAGGTGTGGTTGAACTGACAACTCAATTGCTAATACTCGAGAATATTATTTGGCTTCCCCTTGTGTCGAATCACCAAATTTGGGTTGAATACTCTACCCTCGAAAACTGTTGTGATCCCCTATACTTGTGGGTTATCACACCCCCGGCTTGCATCTCTAGAGTCTTCTCTATTTCCAGGTGGCACTCGCCCCTAACCATGGCTAGGGGACGAGGAAGGCCACCATCAGCTGCCAGGGGGGCAAGGGGATCCCACTTGGATCATGCCATAGCTTCAGGGGCCGCACCTGTGGAGGGTGGCACGAGCGCCTGAGGTGGCGGAGGGGCAAGGGGCCGCGGTCGCCGTAGAGGCCGTGGCCGGGGAAGGCGGAGTGCTACTCCAGCACCTCCATCTTCTCCGAGGCTTGTTCCTGCGGGGACTCATGTTGAAAGGACTCCGTTGGAGTTTAATGTCAAACTGCAAGGTTGCATCACGACCCGGCTTCAACTCCCCATCGCCTTCACCAAGGTGATGAGCGAAAAGAAGCCCCCGTCTTGTGGCCTCGGGTGCATGGCTGCGGCAATGGCGCGGTCCTGGTACCGTGGAGCAACCGGGGCCTCGGATCCCGTTCCACGGCCGCGGGTGGAAGAGCTTCGCCCGTTGAAAGTGCATGTTATGCCCCTAATTGTCTTTTGGAGTTAATGACAACACATACATAGGAAACTAATCCTATTTGTTGAGTGTATCTCAGGACGGCAAGTACTTTAGTAGATTAAGATTTATGTGCCAAAGGTTGCCTGAAAAAATTGGTGAGTTATATTTCGAGAAGACTCGGGATTAAGAAGAGATGATGTAGAATAGTATTTTGAGTTTACTGATATTGAGTATAGGGATCCCGCACTATTAAGAGGGGATCACAGGCTTTGCGATAAACTTGCTCATACCACATCTCTACAACCATATCAAACACCACATACTGTCCACTCTCTACAATTCAACATATGTCCAATCTCCTCGGACATCCGGCTCCCTCCGGACGTCCGAGGGCCGGACGTCAGGCTGGCTTCGGAAATCCGCAGCCAGACACCAGTAGTTTGTTAGGCTTATATCTCGGAAATCCGGCTCCCTCCGGACGTCCGAGGGCCAGACGTCGGGCCAAGCTCCGGAAATCCGGAGGTCAACACCAGTAGTTTGTGTGCACTATATCTCGGAAATCTGGCTCCCTCCGGACATCCGAGCGCTGGACGTCCGACACCCATCGGAAATCCGGAAACCACCACCAGTAGAAATTGTGCTGTATAACACGGACTTCCGGGCCACTCCGGACGTCCGTATGCTGATGAATTCAAACATGTTCAGGCACATCTACAGGCCTCGGACGACCGACCCCTGTCGGACGTCCGGACGTTGATAAACTCAGAAGAGTTCCAGTCATGCCTACAGGTCTCGGACGTCCGGCCTCTGTCGGACGTTCGGCCTCTGTCGGACGTCCGGCTCCTCATGGACGCCCGGACTTCCGACAAGTGTCGGACGTCCGGACCCTGTGTGACTTATTGCACCTCCAATGGCTGGATTTCACTCCACACTATAAATACTCTTCTCCCACCTCGTGAAAGGGTGCTCAACACAGCTAAGACACACCCAAGAACACCTTTCCTCTAACTCACTCTTGCCTACACTAAATCCTAGATCCCAAGAGCATTTGTGAGTCCTTTAGAGTGTTGTTCCAATCAAAAGATAGATCGTCTCCCTCTCCTCCTTCCCACCAAAGTGATTTGTGATTTGAGCAAGTTTTGAGCAATCCAGGTGATCTTGTTACTCTTGGAGGTTGGAGACTCCTAGGCGGTAGGAGTCTTCGGAGAGGAATCAAACCATTGTGATATCCCCCGGAAAGTTTGTGAAGGTTTGGAAGCCACCTCAAGGCTTACCACTAGTTGTTGAGAAACGCCTTCGTGGAGTTATCTCAAAGGGAGAATAGGGTGAGCCTTCGTGGCGTTGGTGTGCCTTCATGGTAACATCCACCCCTCTAACGGTGACGTAGCTTCCCTCCAAGGAAGTGAACATCGGGATACATCCTTGTCTCTCTCGGAGTTTCGGTTATTCCTAACCCTAACTCTCTACTTGTGTTAATCCTTATTACATACTTGTATTTGCTTATTGTTTGCCGCTTGCCTTGCTTCACTCCTAATAGCTTACTCTTTGTCATAGCAATTATTAGGCTTACACTTATATTCCGCACTTTAGCCTAAAATTGCTAAGTAATTATTAAAATTTGGATTTGTACCTATTCACCCCCCTCTAGGTCCATCTCGATCCTTTTCAATTGGTATCAGAGCCTCGTGCTCTATTTGTGTGGCTTAACCGCCCTAGAGCGAGATGGACGTGGATCCAGCTGCAGTAGCTCCAGTGCAGAGGGACGGGACTTCCGCGGAAGTTAAGTCTTTCACCTCTGAGGACATGGAACGGGCCCTTGCCAAGCAAAAAGAGGAGCATGATGCTTCTCTTGAGTCCATAATTCAAATTAGACTAGCAGCACTAACCACGGGGACAACCACGTCCCTGAGGGCCTCAGGGCCCCACGTGCACGGTACTTCATTTGGCCAACCTCCTCCGGAGAGGAACCAAACCAGTGTTCCATGGATTTATGCTAAGTCTCAAATTGAGAAACCTAAGTACAATCCTGGAGGAAAACCTCCCTTGCTTGATGACAATTCCGATTTTGCTTTGTGGAGAGTTGGTATGCAGGATCATCTTAGGTACGCCAATGATGAGATGTTGGACATCCTCGAGCATGGGTACAGTCCTGTTGATCCAAGATACCTCACGCCTAGAGAAACCTATGACAAGCATCTCAATGACACTGCGATCATGTGCATAAGAAAGGGAATGAATGACAAGCAACGAAGACCTTACATTCACATCACAAGTGCCAAGGAATTATGGGACAACATCATAAGGACCAAGACCGGTACCTCCACTCTTCGGCTTGCCCAATATGAAATTGCCAAGGGGCAATTACAGAATTTCTGTATGGAAAAGGGTGAATCTCCCAAGCAGCTACTAGAACGGCTCATGAGTCTCCCCGCAGACATTGAGTCATGTGACTGTGAGAAGACGCAAGTTGGTTTCAATCTGACCAAGAGATTCCTTGTGGACAAGTTACTTCACGCTCTTGCTCCATATCACCATCAAATGGTATGGGACATGAAACAACATCATGCTTTCAAAGAAATGACTCCGGATGACATCATATCCACTTTCCAATTATTTGAAGAGTCAAAGGCTAATGCAACAAAGCACCTAGCCATGCATGGCACTTCAACATCAAAGATCAATCTTGCTTTCAAAGCCAAGCATGAGTATGACGAAGAAGAAAGTGAAGAAGAAGAAGGTGATGATGACTGTCAAGATGGTGATGATGTTGACTCTGATGAAAGCCCATCGTTTGAGGACATTGCTCTCTTTGTGAAGAAGTTCAGTGCAAGGAAGTTCAAGGGAAGATTTCCAAAGAAGAAGGTAAGGAAATGCTATAACTGTGAGGAAACCAACCACTTCTCCAACGACTGCCCTTATGAGAAGAGAGAAGACAAACCAAGGTTTCCAAAGACCTTTGTAAAGAAGAAGTTACCAAACCCTATGAACTCCAAGTCCAAGAGGACAGATGGAAGAGCAATGGTTGCACAAGAAGAATCAGATCCAGAAGATGTTGGTGGAGTTGCCGGAGTAGCTCAAGATACACAGAGTACCTTGAGGCTAGTCAACAAAAGTGGTGATGTTGTTCACTACAACTATATGAAGGACTACAAGGGCAACGCTCACAAGTGTTTGATGGCAAAGACTGCCATGGGAGATGGGGAAGACCAAAGCTCCCATGATAAGGTTAAGGTAACCCCACGGTTAAACTCTTTCAGTCTAGTTTCTACCCACTCTGATGAGTATCTTGATGCGGAAGATCATTATGAGGTTGATGATTTAGATCATCCCATGTTTCCTAAAATGAATAAATTTATGTGCTCTCTTAAAGGAAAGAAGCTCACTATGTTTTGCATACTTATGGAAATGGTGAGTAAGCACACCAATACCATCAAGGAACTCGAAACCCTCGTCACTGAGGAGAAGGAGAGAAATGAACTCCTTGAGCAGAAAGTCCTTTATGAGGAAGCACAAAATGATGCATTATGTTCAAAAGTAGGTGAAAACCTTGATAAACATGTTAATGATCTTGCCTCCTTGAAAAAGGCTGAAAATGTGTGCAGAGAATTACTAAATGATAAAGACCGACTTGTGAACTCTCATGCTTCTCTTTCTAAGGACTGTGAGCGTCTATCCTTGTCTCTCAAAGACAAGGAAGAGAAACTCACTGTTCTTACAAAGAGCTTTGAGGCACTTAAGGTCACTTATATTGACACTCTAGCTAAGGCCTACTCCTCACCTATTATCAATGTTGATACCTGCACTACTAACCCTAGTAGTGAACTGACATCTATCCTTGAGGAAAACTGTACGTTAAGGGCACAGCTAGACAGAGGTCTCATGACATGTGCACAAGGACAAAATACTCTTAATGAGATCTTAAGTCGACACAATGGAGGTGTCGCCAAGAAAGGGCTTGGGTTCAACCCAAGCACTACCAAGAAAAGTGCATCTCCTCTGAAGTGTACCACTCCTCTTAAGGAAATATTTGTACCAGAGGGACACACGGAGAAAGGTAAGGTTGTGGGTGGATCGGCCACTAGGGGTCCGTCTACTCACAACAAGACAACCGAATTCATGCCTCCATCCTATGTACTACGCAAATCAAAGGAAGGAGAAGTTTATGCTAAATTCGTTGGTCCCCATAATGCATTTTGATTCTATGCCATTTGGGTCCCTAAGACTCTTGTAACTAATGTGAAAGGCCCCATGACAAAATGGGTACCTTAAACCAAGTCTTAATTCGTTACAGGTTGTTTTCTCCGGTGGAGCAAAATGGGTGATCGACAGTGGATGCACCAATCATATGACCGGAGATAGTAACTTGCTCTATGACTTCATGCAAGCCATTCGACCATACATGAGCATTGTATTTGGTGGAGGGTCGAAAGGGCAGGTAATTGGGTTGGGCAAGGTGGCAATCACTAATGACATGTCTATTGCAAATGTCATGCTTGTCCAATCTCTTCAATATCATTTACTTTCAGTTCGTCAATTGGCTTCCGTCGGTTATGACACACTATTTGGACTAACGGATGTGAAAGTTTTTAAGAGAGACACTCTTGAAGTGGCTTTTGTTGGAGAGTTGGATGGCAACCTTTACACGGTTGATTTCTCGAAAGAGAGCACTTTCCATACAACTTGTCTAATGGCCAAGGCCGACATGGGATGGCTGTGGCATCGCCGGCTCGCCCATGTTGGCATGAAAAATCTTCAAAATCTCTTAAACGGTAATCACATTCTTGGACTAACAAATGTATCTTTTAAGAAAGATCGTGTGTGCAGTGCATGCATAGCTGGGAAGCAACATCAATCAAGACATCCACCCAAGAACGTTGTATCCACTTCGAGGCCGTTAGAGCTCCTTCATGTTGATCTATTTGGGCCTCCTTCATGGGCAAGCCTTGGAGGGAAAAAGTATGGCCTAGTCATTGTTGATGATTACTCAAGATATACATGGGTGTTCTTTCTCAAGTCCAAGGACGAGACGAAGGTCACTTTCATTGACTTTGCCAAACAAGCCCAGCGGAAGTTTGACAAGGACATCAAGGCAGTAAGAAGTGATAATGGCTGTGAGTTCAAGAACTACACCCTAGAAGAATTTCTTAGTGATGAGGGGATTGAACATCAGTACTCCGCACCTTACACCCCCAACAAAATGGTGTGGCAGAGAGGAAGAACAGGACACTTGTGGAAATGGCAAGGTCCATGTTAGATGAATACGAGTCACCACATAGCTTTTGGGCTGAGGCCGTCAACACTGCATGTCATGCATCAAACCGGCTCTTCCTCCGATTAATATTGGAGAAAACTCCATATGAGCTCCTAACTGGGAACAAGCCCAATGTTAAGTACTTTCATGTGTTTGGATGCAAATGCTTCATCCTCAACAAACGGGAACGGTTAGGGAAATTTCAATCCAAAACAACTCAAGGGATTTTTGTTGGCTATGGGTCAAACTCTCACGCCTACAGAGTCTATAACAAATCCACTGGATGTGTTATAGAAACCTGTGACATGACGTTTGATGAATTTAACCGCTCCCATGGGGAGCAAGTTGATCTAAATGTTGCACGTGAAGAAGACTCCCCACAAGATATCTTAAACATGGGTATAGGTGCACTTCTGCCTATGGAACAAAGACCCCATGATGATGATGAAGATGATGAGAACATCTCACATCCTCAAGATAGTCCACTACCCGTACCTCCACAAGATATTAGCACACCCATCATGCCAGTTTTTGAGGATCAAGTGGGAGATGACACTCAAGAACAAGTTGATCTTCAAGAGGTAGACCAAAGTATGGGTATGCTTGATGATGAACCTCAACAGGTGCAACGCGAAGAGGAATATGTTCCTCCGCACATAAATGATCCATATGTTGAGGACATTGATGATGGAAACGAAGTTGAACCTCGTGAAACCCTGACCTCCATCATGCCACGTGTGGCCGGTCGTGTTGATATTGATCAAATCCTCACAGGCGTATTGGAAGGTAGAGTGACTCGTAAACAATTAACAAACTTTTGTGCTCACTTTTCGTTTGTCTCTAGTACCGTGCCACACAGGGTTCAGGATGCACTATGTGACAATGACTGGCTACTTGCTATGCAAGAAGAGCGAAACAGTTTCACACGCAATGAAGTATGGTCATTGGTAGAACGACCAACTGAAGAACATAATGTTATTGGAACTAAATGGATTTTCAAGAACAAGGAAGATGAGAACGGGACTGTTCTACGCAACAAGGCAAGGTTAGTAGCACAGGGGTACTCCCAAGTTGAAGGTTTGGACTTTGGTGAAACTTTCGCCCGTGTTGCTCGTCTTGAGTCCATTCGCATTTTATTGGCCTATGCTGCCTTCAATGGTTTTACCTTGCATCAAATGGATGTGAAAAGTGCTTTTCTTAACGGTCCTCTACAAGAAGAGGTATATGTATCACAACCACCTGGGTTTGTTGACCCTCATCACAAAGACCATGTATATAAACTTCATAAGGCACTTTATGGTCTTAAACAAGCACCCCGTGCTTGGTACGATCATCTTAAGAAGTTCCTACTCGATGATGGATTTGTGGTTGGGGTGATCGATCCCACTCTTTTTACTAAGAGGGAAAATGGTGATTTGATCTTATGCCAAATCTATGTAGATGACATCATTTTTGGTTCTCCTAACATCCATTTGTGCAAGAAGTTTGCGGCCTCCATGACCAAGACCTTTGAGATGTCACTCAACACGGACTTGAAGTTCTTTCTTGGTTTTCAAATACAACAATTTCAAGAAGGGATTTTCTTGTCTCAAACTAAGTACCTCAAGGACATTCTTGAGAAATTTGATATGACAAATGCTAAACCAATGAAGACACCCATGGCCACCAATGTAGTTCTAAATGAAGACTCAAACAGTATTCCTTTTGACCCATCTACTTATCGCTCCATGATTGGTTCGCTGCTTTACCTTTGTACATCTAGACCGGGCATCATGTTAAATGTAGGAATATGTGCTAGATTTCAAGCTTCCCCCATGGAAAGCCATCACACGGCAGTTAAGCACATTCTTAGATACCTTGTTCACACCCCAAAGTTAGGCTTATGGTACCCTAAGGATGCAAAGTTTGATCTTATTGGGTATTCTGATGCGGATTGGGCCGGTGATAAAGTGGGACGGAAATCCACTTCCGGTGCATGTCAGTTTCTTGGATGCTCGTTGGTAAGTTGGTCCTCGAAGAAGCAGAACTGTGTTTCTCTCTCCACGGCCGAGGCCAAATATATTGGAGCCGCAAGCTGTGCTACTCAATTGCTATGGATGAGGCAAACACTCAAGGATTATGGTATCATGTATCGACACGTTCCTCTTCTCTGTGATAATGAAAGTGCCATAAAGATCTCCATAAACCCCATTGATCACCCTCGCACAAAACATATTGATATTAGGTATCATTTCTTGAGAGACCATGTGCAAAAGGGTGACATTGATATTACCCATGTGGGTACCGACATGCAGTTAGCCGACATTTTCACCAAGCCACTTAGCGTAGCTAGGTTCTGTCAACTTAGGCGTGAACTTGGTATCTTGGAGCTTGACAATATATCTTGAAATCTTGCACACATACATACACTCACATTATGGTTGTGTCTTGATGTGCGCATATATTTAGGGGGAGTGCGTAGTAATTCTATGTGTTTTTAAGCTTACAACGTACGCACAGATCATTTCATGCATGAAATGCTTCTAGGAAAACAGTGCTCATAGCTTGTTCTATATATATTTATACCATGCAAGTCATCATCATCAAAACACCCCTCTCCTCCCTCTCTCTCTGACGTCCAGCTCATCTCGGACGTCCGGCGCCAGAACATCCTCCGGACGTCCGACACCTCTCGGACGTCCGACCTCCGGACGTTCGACGCCTCTCGGACGTCCGACGCTTCGGGCCCTATATAAAGCTGGGCGCGGGGCTGGGCCTTTTGCCCTAATCCCCTGCGCCCCCTTTTTCCCCCAGCCTCCGCCGCTAGCCCTGGGAGCTGCTCGAGGAGCACCTCCCCAGCGCCGCCACCCCCGAGATCAAGCCGATCTCCTCCGCGGATCCCCTACTTCTCCGTCCGTACTCTTCACGAGATCCATCTCAGGTTGCTCCTCCGTCTTTTCTCGCATGGATTTGATTTATCCCATGTCTCTCCTTGTTCGTTCCTCATTTGGGGATTCTTCATCCGCGTAGGGCTCCATGGGCAAGACCAAGCACACCGCGCGGAAGACCGTGGCCGGCTCATCCTCTCGCATCCCTATGAACACGGGGTCGGAATCGGATGAGCCACACTGCCCCTTCAAACGGGCTGCCCGGCGTTCTCTGCCCCGGCGGTCGCCGTCTCCATCACCGTCTGATGATGCTGACCCCGACTTTGAGGAGGAGCTTGCCGCCGAGGAACTTCCTCAACCCGTCGCTCGAAGGTCCAAGCTCGGGTCTCGTAGGGCATCCTACATGCCACAACCGCCTCCTGCCCAGCCTGAAGGTGAAGCTCGCCGCATCTCCTTAGAGCCTCCTGCCACGTTAGGTCGTAATATCACAAACTTTACCACACTTGGGGCAGCTTCCTATCTTACTTTCCGCCGCGACGTAAATCAATACGCGGTAGGCAGTGATTCTACGGCTTCATGTTTTCGCACAAACGTTCAGGCGGACGTCTTTTCCACGTTCATAGTTCCTAAGGACTTATCTAATCATCTTTACATTGATATTGAGCATATTGGCAAGCACCCGGCGAAATATCCGGGTGCCATTGAGCTTATTGAGTCTTCGGGGCTTGCCGCCCCGTTTGCTTTTCATTGCGACTATAATGCTGCTGCCATCCACCAATTCTATGCCACATGTCACTTTGGCTCCGACAACACTGTCACCTGGATGACCTCTGACGTTTGTTTCACAGCCACTTATGCTACTTTTGTTGCCGCTCTAGGTTTTCCCCATTCCGGTCATAAAATACATAAGGATGATCCTAACCATGCGCCTAAGAATATTGACGTGTGTGGACACCTCCTCAAACCACTACGTGAGCTAGATGAGGATGAGCGCCAGAAGGACCTTAACCAGGTATCCATCTGGCGCTCACCCTACTTCATTATCTTTCAGTGTGTCATCCGCACCATCTATCCCAAGATGGGTGATAAGGGTTCTTGCAGTGGCTATTGTATCGACATCATGTTCCACTTGTTCGAGAACCACAAGACCAAAATCAATGTGCCCCATTTCCTATGGCATGAGATTCGACTTGCTAGCTTTCAGTTCAAGCGAGCCTTTCCTCATGCTCCGTTCATCCAGGCACTTATTAACCACGTTGCTGATTTCTCTGTGGCTACCACTCACATCCATCGCAAGTGGTCCATTCCCGCTCACATGACGAATGATTTTGCTCCCAAAAACGCCCCTTCTTCCTCTACTACCACTCGCCGCACTGCTGCACGGGCCGCCACCCCTTCATCTAGCTCCTCGTCTCTCGGTCGCATTGCCAAATTCCTTGGCAAAGCTCACTCTGCTTTGATGAAGGCTGTCTCCTTTCAGTGTGGTCAAACCCATGATGTGGTTTCCCGCTTAGTTTCCTCTCAGAATGCCCTCAAGGCTCGTCTGAGAGCCTCGGGCGATCTTACTGTGAGTGATGATGAGGCCCCTCCTGCTGCTCCTTCCAGTGATTTTGGCTTCCCTTCTGGTCCTGAGTGGTCTGAGTTCTTTGATGAGGCTGGGGGCAGTGGTTTGGCTGATGATGCTGATGATGATGGTGATGCGCTCTGAGTTTGGTTGGTGTTATTGATGGCTCCCTTTTTGGTACTTGGTGCCAAAGGGGGAGTAATGTATCGTAGTTAAATTTTTTATTCTCGTCATTATTAGTCTTTGGAGATTTAATGTAATGGATAAAACTCATGTATGGCTACTTATGAATGGTTGTGATTTGCTATGATATCATCATAGACTATTATGTCTTGCTCCTTTATTTCTATAATGATCTATTATTATTCCATGTTGATCCATTTGGAGCTTCGATTTCTGTATCATGCGTATCCTAAGGGGGAGCTCCGTACTAAATATCTCCTAGACTATAATGTATGGTTAATATTTTTGAGACCTATGTATATGTTGTCATCAACTACCAAAAAGGGGGAGATTGAAAGTGCATGCTACGCCCCTAATTGTCTTTTGGTGTTAATGACAACACATACATAGGAAACTAATCCTATTTGTTGAGTGTATCTCAGGACGACAAGTACTTTAGTAGATTAAGATTTATGTGCCAAAGGTTGCCTGGAAAAATTGGTGAGTTATATTTCGAGAAGACTCGGGATTAAGAAGAGATGCTGTAGAATAGTCTTTTGAGTTTACTGATATTGAGTATAGGGATCCCGCACTTTAGTAGATTAGAATAGGCTTTGCGATAAACTTTCTCATACCACATCTCTACAACCATATCAAACACCACATACTGTCCACTCTCTACAATTCAACATATGTCCAATCTCCTCAGACATCCGGCTCCCTCCAGACATCCGAGGGCCGGACGTCCGGCTGGCTTCGGAAATCCGCAGCCAGACACCAGTAGTTTGTTAGGCTTATATCTCGGAAATCCGGCTCCCTCCGGACATCCGAGGGCCGTACGTCCGGCCAAGCTCCGGAAATCCGGAGGTCAACACCAGTAGTTTGTGTGCACTATATCTCGAAAATCCAGCTCCCTCCGGAAATCCGAGCGCCGGACGTCCGACACCCATCGGAAATCCGGAAGCCACCACCAGTAGAAATTGTGCTGTATAACATTGACTTCCTGGCCACTCCGGACGTCCGTATGCTGATGAATTCAAACATGTTCATGCACATCTACAAGCCTCGGACGACCGTCCCCTGTCGGACGTCCGGCCACTGATAAACTCAGAAGAGTTCCAGTCATGCCTACAGGTCTCGGACGTCCGACCTCTGTCGAACGTCTGGCCCCTCACGGACGTCCGGACTTCCGACAAGTGTCGGACGTCCGGACTTCCGACAAGTGTCGGACGTCCGGACCCTGTGTGACTTATTGCACCTCCAACGGCTGGATTTCACTCCACTCTATAAATACTCTTCTCCCACCTCGTGAAAGGGTGCTCAACACAGATAAGACACACCCAAGAACACCTTTCCTCTCACTAACTCTTGCCTACACTAAATCCTAGATCCCAAGAGCATTTGTGAGTCCTTTAGAGTGTTGTTCCAATCAAAAGATAGATAGTCTCCCTCTCATCCTTCCCACCAAAGTGATTTGTGATTTGAGCAAGTTTTGAGCAATCCCCGTGATCTTGTTACTCTTGGAGGTTGGAGACTCCTAGGCGGTAGGAGTCTTCGGAGAGGAATCAAACCATTGTGATATCCCCCGGAAAGTTTGTGAAGGTTTGGAAGCCACCTCAAGGCTTACCACTAGTGGTTGAGAAACGCCTTCGTGGAGTTATCTCAAAGGGAGAATAGGGTGAGCCTTCGTGGCGTTGGTGTGCCTTCGTGGTAACACCCGCCCCTCTAACGGTGACGTAGCTTCCCTCCAAGGAAGTGAACATCGGGATACATCCTTGTCTCTCTCGGAGTTTCGGTTATTCCTAACCCTAACTCTCTACTTGTGTTAATCCTTATTACATACTTGTATTTTCTTATTGTTTACCGCTTGCCTTGCTTCACTCCTAATAGCTTACTCTTTGTCATAGCAATTATTAGGCTTACACTTATATTCCGCACTTTAGCCTAAAATTGCTAAGTAATTATTAAAATTTGGATTTGTACCTATTCACCCCCCCCCCTCTAGGTCCATCTCGATCCTTTTCACCCATGCCCATAACCTGTGGAATGGGCATGTTCTTCGCTTCAAGATGATGGCGGACAACCTGCTCTCTATCAAGATATACGGGAGCTCAGGTGTTCACCTCAGCTACTGCGAAGAGAGCTCGAGCGGTACTGACAGCCCTTCCTCGCGTGAGAGCGACGAGGACGGGTCAGATGGTAGCGAATGCGGGTACGGGTCAGACCCTCGGCAGGCTAAGCATGGGTACAAGGATCTAACATCTGACTAATCGTCGGTCGCACCATCACCGGTAGTCCGCGGTCCTCCTCTTCCCGAGATGGGACCGACGAGCCGGAAGAACCGACGTTGCCGCATATTGCGGGAAGCGCTTGGTTCCCATCTTTGCACTCCCTCTTGGCCCCGTTCTCCACTGCACAATGCTGGTCCAGGAAGGGCTAGCCCTGGTCGCGTTGGGGGTCTTGCCGCTTTTTGTCTTCTTGAACTTATGTCTGGCAAGCATGTTCCTCGCCAAAAGATAGTGTCATAGGTTAGAGTAGTAGAAATCATCCATGTAATATGTCTGAGTTTGTTTCAAACAAATGAATGAAATATTGTTTCCTTTGTGTTTGATCCTTCCCCTTGCATGATACACCTTTTGCATTTTCTAGAAGCTTGCCGGCATGACTGGTCCTACCGCTAGTGCTTTGAGGAATGGGTCCTTAGCAGGTCGCTCGTGGCGTCGTTACTGGCAAGGCTCCTTGCCGCACTTAGTGCAACCGTTAGACCGTCGAACACGGCTCGAGGCGAAATAAGGTGCTGCGTAGCCGCTTGGTCTGTTGAACAGGTTCGAAACAGTGTGAAGGCGCTCTGTGGCCGTTTAGGTCATTGAACTAGTTCGAAACAGAACCAAGGTGCACTGATCTTGACAAGGTTCCATCTATGCGCAAGTTTCTCAAACAAAGTTTGGGATCTCCAGAAAGGAAACAACCTATCTACTCTGAAATTTCATCTGGAATATCTATCACTTATCTGTCGTGCCGCGTCGCTTTTCCCCATGGTGTTTGGGTCCTTTGCCGGGGCCTCGGATCCCCGGCAAGCAGGAGGTTACACTATCCCGCCAACTCCCCCTCCGGCAAGGTCTTGCCGATAGTCCTTGACTATCGTATAGAAGGGAGTTGCTGAAGTATAACTCCTTTTCCTCTTTTGCCAGGCCATGCTGGCGGAGCCCCCGAGCGCATCTTCGGTGGTGACGCGACGCTTCCAAGGGGGAAAGCGTTTCCGCTCAAGTGTGTGCCTGGGCTTCGGGGCCTGTTGGCGCATCCTCGACGGCTATGCATCACTTCACGGAGGTGCGTCAGCCGGAGTATGCGTCGGGGGCCTCGCCGAAGCCCCCAGGCACACCCTCGACAGCAGCGCACTGTCCTGGAACGGCGCGTTAACCTGATGCCTTCAAGCTTGGGGTCTCCGTCTCCCTAGCCCGCACTTGCGCAGCGGGGCGCTCGCGCACGCGTTGGGAGGCCATGGCGAAGTAGAGCGAGCACCGCTGCGCCCTGCTTCGAGGGACTGCAGTGGTGCGTTCAACTTCTCAAGATCTGGTGCGGAACTTGCTTGAATCCGCGAAAAAGCTCTCAACCACCTCCCCCTACCTGGCGTGCCAAAGATGTCGGGAAATCTACACCTGTGGGAAGCTTGAAGGATCCCTTGATCGTTTGGCGGGGGGGAGAGAGGTGGCGTCGAGACCGGATCTAGCGATCAACACCGGTAAGGTCTTTTACCCAGGTTCGGGCCGCTTGGCGCGTAAAACCCTACTCTTGCTTAGTT
This sequence comes from Hordeum vulgare subsp. vulgare, assembly GCF_904849725.1. Classification (NCBI taxonomy): domain Eukaryota; kingdom Viridiplantae; phylum Streptophyta; class Magnoliopsida; order Poales; family Poaceae; genus Hordeum; species Hordeum vulgare. The sequence goes on along the minus strand of NC_058521.1, from coordinate 472,058,411 downwards.
TGTATTGGCATGCTTACTGTAGGGTGATTTGCTACAGTAACTTATCTAGCGATTAGGGGGGGGGGCTCAAATCCCAAAAGTACAACCTCTCGAGAATGAGCCTTGGGCCTCCTTTTATAGGAAAAGGGGTCACCAACAGTGTGCTCGCGGGTTGCATAGTGAACATTGTTCACCGTTCTTCTTCTACGATGGTGTCAGGGGCAGTAAATGCCTTGTCTGACCCCTGATCTGTAGCGAGGTGATCGCGACACGTACCCAGGTGAATCGACACCTGGGTCTTGCGCTCGCGCATGAAGGATGCGCTGGAGCGGTTGGATTGTGGTAGAAACGGGGGAGGACACCTGGCGAGCTAAAGGAGCTTGCTGGCTTGGCGTCCTCGTCAGATGACTTGGTTATCTTCCCGGCAAGGAGGGATCGCCGGGGGCTTGAACATTTTCCTGGCAAGGAGGTCTTTCCGGGGCCTCGCCAGTATTTGCGAGTCTTCCCGACAAGGGGGGCTTGCCAGGGCCTTGCGTATCTTCCCGGCAAGGAGAGCTTGCCGGGGCCTTGCATCTGGAGCTCTCATACTCCACACCCTGAGAGAGGGGAGGGCGTGGCCTCGATGGGTCTTGGTTTGCCTTCCTGCCAGTCTTCCCTGTGCACTGCTACCAGGGGCGTTGTCAGTGCCTGTGCACAAGTCTGGGGCATAAGAGACCCCAGTCGCTAGTGCACCGACACATCCCCTCTTTGGTCTCCAACATTATCGGTATATTTTACATGAGGCTATATTTTTTTTCATCACATGATATGTGTTTTGCTTGGAGCGTCATTTTATTTTGTTGTTATGTACTAGATGTTATTTATAATCTTGCTTTTCAATAAAAAGTTCCAATAATTTCCTTTAGGTTGGTCCGGGCAGCTTCATCCAACAATACCGTCGAATCAAGAAAGACTAAGGAGGGCAGCAATCTGAATATCAACGCCCACACACTCCTTTGTGTTCTACTCGAGATGTCATCACCCCATAGACCTAGCTCATGATGCCACTGTTGAGGAACTTTGCATGGGAAACAAAAAATTTCCTATGTGCATACAAGATCTATCCATGGTGATGAGCATCTATGGGAGGAGAGATCAGATTGTTGGAAATATGCCCTAGAGGCAATGATAAAATAGTTATTATTATATTTCCTGTTTCAAGATAATCATTTATTGTCCATGCTATAATTGTATTGAATGAAAACATAGATACATGTGTGGATATATAGACAAAAAAATGTCCCTAGCAAGCCTCTAGTTGGCTAGCCATTTGATCAAGGATGGTTAAGGTTTTCTGACCATATGCAAGTGTTGTCACTTGATAACTGGATTACATCATTAGGAGAATCATCTGATGGACTAGACCCAAACTATGAACGTAGCATGTGATTGTGTCATTTTGTTGCTATTGTTTTCTACGTGTCAAGTATTCATTCATTTGACCATGAGATCATGTAACTCACTAACACCGAAGGAATACCTTGTGTGTATCAAACGTCACAATGTTACTGGGTGACTATAAAGGTGCTATACAGGTATCTCCGAAGGTGTCCGTTGAGTTGGCATGGATCAAGACTGGGATTTGTCACTCCATGTGAGGGATAGGTATCTTGGGGCCCACTCGATAATACAACATCACATACAAGCCTTGCAAGCAATGTGACTCAAGTGTAAGTCACGGGATCTTTTATTATGGAACAAGTAAAGAGACTTGCCGGTAACGAGATTGAAATTGGTATAGGGATACCGACGATCAAATCTCAGGCAAGTAACATATGGAAGGACAAAGGGAATGTTATATGGGATTATATGAATCCTTGGCACAGAGGTTCAACCGATAAGATCTTCATAGAATATGTAGGATCCAATATGGACATCTAGGTCCCGCTATTGGATATTGACCGTGGAGTGTCTCGGGTCATGACTACATAATTCTCGAACCCACAGGGTCTGCACACTTAAGGTTCGATGATGTTTTAATATAGTTGAGTTATATGTGTTGGTGACCTAAGGTTGTTCGAAGTCCAGAATGAGATCACGGATGTCACGAGGGTTTCCCGAATGGTCCGGAAACGAAGATTGATGTATAGGATGGTTTCATTTGGTCACCGGAAAGATTTCGGGCATTACCGGCAGTGTACCGGGAGTGACGAATGGGTTCCGGGTATTCACCGGGAGGGGCCCACCCACCCGGGAGTGAGTCCAGTAACCCTAGGGTGGCGCACCATCCCTTAGTGGGCTGGTGAGGCCAGCGCAAGAGGGCTATGGCGCCACAAGTGGAAAAAACCAAAGGAAAAGAAAAAAACAAGGAAAGAGGGAGGTGGGAAGGAAGGAGTGGACAACTTCCCCCGAACCGAATTGGGGTGGAAGTCCACCTCCTCCCAATCAGCCGGCGCCCTTGGGCATCCCTTGAGCCCAAGGCTAGCCCCTCCCCTCCTCCTATATATATTGGTGCTTTTAGGGCTTTTGAGACACAACTTTTTCCACGTGCAAGTCAAACCTATACTACGTCGTTCTTCCTCTAGATCGGATTTCTGCGGAGCTCGGGCGGAGCCCTGCATGAGTAGATCATCACCACCACCGGTGCACCATCATTCTGCCCGAGAACTCATCTACTTCTCTGTCTCTCTTGCTGGATTAAGAAGGCCGAGATCGTCATCGAGCTGTACGTGTGCTGAACACGGAGGTGCTGTCCGTTCGGCGCTAGATCGGAACGGATCGTGGGACGACGATGATTTGAATCACGAAGCTGTACCACTACATCAACCGCATTTCTTAACACTTCCCGCTTAGCAATCTACAAGGTTATGTGGATCCAATCTCCCTCTCGTAGATGAACATCACCATGATAGGTCATCGTGTGCGTAGAATTTTTTTTCCCATGCAACGTTCCCCAACACGGATCCACATACCCTCGTAGATCACTAAGCGGAAGCGTATATAACGTAGTTGATGTAGTCGAACATCTTCGTGATCCAAATCGTAGTCCGTCCTGCGATCCCATCACGATCCATCCCGTGATCCCATCACGATCCATCCTGATCTAGTTTCGAACGGACAACACCTCCGCGTTCAGCACACGTACAGCTCGATTATGATCTCCGCCTTCTTGATCCAGCAAGAGGGGGCGGAGAGGTAGACGAGTTTTTCGATGGCACGACAGCGTGGTGACGGTGGTGGTGAAGAAAAATCTCCGCAGGGCTTCGCCAAGCACAACGGAAACTATGACGAAGGATGAACTACATGGGCGGGGTTGCCGGCACACGGCTTGGGGCAATCTTGATGTTTCCCGGGTGCTAGCCCTGCCCCTCTATTTTTATGCTTAGCCCTAGGGTCGTTTCTTGGAGAAAGAGCCTCCTCAAAGTCAGTTTGGCACGCAAGGCAAGAGTCCTCCTCGGACACCAGGACCAAACGCCAGGTTCCTTGGCGTCTGGCCCCAGATGCCAGTGTCTTCAATATCTTCCTTCACCACATGTTCTTCTAAAATCTTCTAGAAGGTTTCCTTCATTTTTTATTTCTGCTGCTTGGCAACCTTTTGCACATTGGGTTAAATGTGGCACTGAGTTGGGTAGTGGGTGGTTCCTTCACACAAGAAACAAGTTACCTCACTAGTTGGGCATTCCTCCACTTGGTGATTTTCTTCAAAATGAGGGCATCCATCCTTGTGTTCTTCATGGACATGTCCTATTTCTCCACAGATGTTGCAAGCACAAGGCTTCTTTATCGGGCTATCATAGTGTTTCCGGATGAGACGGGATCTTAACAGAGTCTTCTTGAATTCCTCCCAAGTTTTTGCTCCATTCCATCCTTGTATTGTTTGGTGCATCTTCCACCACGTTAAAGCACGTTCTTCAAAGTACTGATCAACATAGGGTACTTCATCCTTTCTTTCAACAATGTTGTTCCTCAGGCGATTCTCCATGTTTCGAATCCATATTTCTGCTGCCATCTGAGTCATCGGTCCAGAGAATACATGTCCTTCTTCATTCATCATCTATTGGTCCAAGATTTTCGGGGTGAGATATGAGAGTGATAGAGGAAGATACAAACAATACAAATAATAGTTTCTAAAATCGGTTTTATTTAGGGTTGTCGAAAAATACACGCCAATGACAGCTCACAAATCATCATCTCTAACATGTGTATATAACAAGGGTTTTGTTCTTCTAAAGTGTCATGTAAATCTTGGAATTCTTGAGGGTCTTCAATTTCTTTGAGTCTTCAATTCTTGTAGCTTCAGTTCTGCATGATGAATCCATTGTACTTTAAAGTGGTCCTCAGTTGCTTCTCCGTGTGGTCAAAAGGGAAAGGGTGTATTCTAACAACTTGAGGTAAGAGGGACCATTTGACAAAATCAAAAAAAGATGAGAAGTAAAGGTTCCTTTTGAAAATAAAGTTATATATATATCCTTTCCTAAGGCTTTCTAGTTTTCCAGGGTCATGCCCTACAATCAACATGTGCTCTCATACCACCTCTGTAGCGATCCGACTCAAAATGATTCAAGTCTCTGTGTGTCTGTGCCATCCCTGGGTTAGTATGCCGGCATACACAGTACATCAATGTATATATCAATGTGCAATCACATGTAAATAACGTAAAACTGATATATACCTCATAAATCTCAGCAAAAATAGTCAAACGGGGGTGGAGTCCCAATCAACACAAACGACGGGTTGAGTGTAGATCGTAACCCTATATCGTACTCTTACTCATCACAGAAATATCTGCAACATAAGACGTTGCATCCGTGTAGGTCAGTACATTGAATGTACCGGCAAGATCACAATAAGATGAAACACATGATAAAGACTATTCTATATGCAAAAGGATTTATCGTTCTGTGTCTCAGTTTCTGCATAACATGTGGTTTTATTTTCTTTTTCCTATAACAAAGGAATATCATGAGTCCTCACTCTTGATTTATCTAATATTACATGGTTCCGTCAACCGATGTCTCATAGCCCACAAGTATCATAGGTTGTCCACAGTTAGTTATCAATCCAGTTTTGAGAGTTCACAGATAGATCCAAGTCGAGAGGCTCAATTTGTCCATAAACGGGGACACGACTAATCGATTAGGTTTTAACTCTGCACGGTGTTGTGCACTTTACCCACAAGAATCGTTTCCTCCTTGTATGTCCCCGCACTACTAGTTTTTTCAGAACAGGACAAACGAAACATGGTCTATCAAAGAGTTCCTCTGAACACTCTTCGGTGCCCATCCAACCCTACTGTTCGTCTACATCTGCTAGCACCATCCCAACCAGAGTCATAGCTAAGGTCAACCAAGCCAGAGCCCATATTGACTTGTGGCTGCACATGTAAGCTTCCGCGCATGAAGTATTCTTCCGTCTCTTTGAGTCTAGGTGAAGCTTTTCGCAAGATGTCATGGCACTTCTGTTGTGGAACGTAGTAATTTCAAAAAAAATTCCTACACTACACAAGGATATATCTATGGAGAAACCAGCAACGAGCAAAGGAGTAGAGCATCTTCATACCTTTGAAGATCGCTAAGCGGAAGCGTTGCTAGAACACGGTTGATGGAGTCGTACTCGCAGCAATTCTGATCTATGCACCAAACGACGGTGCCTCTGCGTTCAACACACGTGCAGCCCGGTGACGACTCCAACGCCTTGATCCAGCAAGGAGGGAGGAGACGTTGAGGGATAGCTCCGGCAGCACGACGGCGTGGTGACGGTGGAGCTACGTGGCACTCCGACAGGGCTTCACCAAGCACTATGGAGGAAGAGGAGGATGAGGAGTAGGGCTGCGCCGAGAGAGAGAGAGAATTGTTGTCTCAAATCAGCCCCCAAACCCTCACTATATGTAGGAGGAGAGAGAGGAGGGCGCCCACCCTTAGGGTTTCCTGCCCTAAGGGTGCGACAGCCCTAGATGGCCCTTGGGGCGGCGGCCAAGGTGGAGGCGCCCTAGGGTGGGCCTTGAGGCCCAAGGTGGCCTCCCCACGCCTAGGGTTCCCATCCTTCTTTAGGCCCATGTAGCAGGTTGGGGATGGTGGCCCTTCCCGGTGGACCCCGAAACCCTTCCGGTGGTCACGGTACATTACCGGTGTCGCCCGAAACACTTCCGGCGACCAATTCCTCACTTCCTATATATGAATCTTTACCTTCGGACCATTCCAGAACTCCACGTGACATCCGAGATCTCATCCAAGACTCCAAACAACCTTCGGTAACCATGTACACTATTCCCATATAACCCTAGCGTCATCGAACCTTAAGTGTGTAGACCCTACGGGTTCGGGAAGCATGCAGACATGACCGAGACACCTCTCTGGTCAATAAACAACATGGGGGGTCTGGATATCCATGTTGGTTCCTACATGTTCCACGATGATCTCATTGTCGGATGAACCATGATGTCGGGGATTTGATCAATCACGTATGCAATTCCCTTTGTTTACCGGTATGATACTTGCCCGATATTCGATCGTCTGTATCCCTATACCTTGTTCAATCTCGTTACTGGCAAGTCTCTTTACTCGTTCCGTAACACATCATCCCGTGGCTAAATACTTAGTCACACTGAGCTCAATATGATGATGAATTATCGAGTGGGCCCAGGGATACCTCTCCGTCACACGGAGTGACAAATCCCATTCTCGATTCGTACAGCCCAACACACATTTTCGGAGATACCTGTAGTGCACCTTTATAATCACCAGTTACGTTGTGACGTTTAATACACCCAAAGCACTCCTACGGTATCCGGGAGTTGCACAATCTCATGGTCTAAGGAAATTATACTTCACATTAGAAAAGCTTTAGCACACGAACAATACGATCTAGTGCTATGCTTAGGATTGGGTCTTGTCCACCACATCATTCCCCAATGATGTGTTCCCGTTATCAATGACATCCAATGTCCATGATCAGGAAACCATGATCATGTACTAATCAATGAGCTATCCAATTAGAGGCTCACTAGGGACATATTTTGATCTATATATTCACACAAGTATTACGATTTCCGGTTAATACAATTATAGTATGAATAATAGACAATTATCATGAACTAGGAAATATAATAATAACCACTTTATTATTGCCTCTAGGGCATATTTCCAACAACTTCTCCATGCATCCCGTTTGTTAGAGCATATTTCTCCATATGTGGTTTTGGTAATTGATGATAATCCCTATGGACTAATGGTTGCTTAAGTTTTATTCGAAGGATTTGTCCATAGGCACTTCTTGAAGTCCATTTGTTGGTTTCAAGGATTTTATATGATGACCAAGGTGGTACTCAAGGTATTATCCAAAGAATGGTCATAAAGACAAAAGGTTGATCCAGACTAAGACAAATAGTAAATCAAGTTGATCAACACACAAAGCATACAAGATGTACTAAGAGGGATCAAGTGATCCTGGTATGATAAGAATTCTCCATTATGCTTTTGTATTAGTCTTGGGCTTGCGTCAAGAGGAATCATGGGGTTAGGTGTGTTTTCATGGGCTTGCGTCAAGAGGAAGATCTCATTCAACCCATGAAGGATGGCATCAAGTGGTGATCGTCATCAAGATTGCGGTGTGCAAGTTCAGTGGAGCATAACGAAGACATCATGCTTGAAGCTTGTCGCCAATTGTGGTGGCAATGGACGTGTGAAGATGTGCTAAAGAGTGGCTCACCCATACTGAGTATGGGGGAGCAATCAACCACTCCTCATCAAGACAACGCAATCAAGATAGGTGGTCCATCTTAAGGAAGTCAAGATCATCATAATCTAGCTCAAGTGGACTATGTGCCAGGTGTAGGTTTGCCGTTGATAGGTTTTTCTATTTTAGGATAGATTGTCGTACCGTCAAGGAATCACCTTATTTGCCGTTTGCCATCACAGACGGCAAAGACAAACACCCGGACGGCAAAGACAGTACCACGGACGGCAAAGATTGTCACGGCCGGCAAATTTTCTGCGTCAGCCTACGACGGCAAATCACCTTCTTTGCCATCTGCCCCACCGAAGCGGACGGCAAAGCTCTTTGCCGTCCGCTTCCTTGAGCCGCAGTCGGCAAAGAGCTTGAGACGGCAGCCGAGAGGCGTTGCCTCCGTTAGGGGTTAACGGAGGCTCTTTGCCGTCAGCCTGCTGGTCAATCTTTGCCGTCAGCCTGCTGGTCAATCTTTGCCGTCTGCCTTGTCCTCCCCTCCACCTCTCTCCACTCCTGCCCCTCCTCTGTGCCCTCTTCATTGCCGTCTGCCACCCAGCAGGCAGTCGGCAAAGAGCCCAGCAGGCAGACGGCAAAGAGGCAAAGAGCCTATAGGCAGACGGCAAAGAGCCTATATGGACAGCTGCTACTGCCCAGGAAGCACAGCTAGGTGCCATGTGGCACCTTTGCCGTCTGCTGGCTGATGGCAAAGACCTTTGCCATCAGCCAGCAGACGGCAAAGAGCCCATATTGTCACTATTTTGTTTATTTTATGTTATTTCACAGCAATAATATATATAATTAAGTGCACATATATGATATATAGTTCACAACACATATATGATATACATATAAAGTTCACCAATGTCATTTGTTCATCAATGGACATCCATATATCGAAAGAAACCAACATATACAAAGTTTCATCCATATATATATACATATAGTTCCACCTTTATTGTTCATCAACACATACAAAGAACCAACACATTGTTCATCAACTCAAATAAAAAAGGAAACTAAAGCACTCCAACTCCAGCTTCCATGCATGTAGTACATCCAATCTGCAAAATGGGAATAAGAAAGTAAGTAGAAGAAGAACAACAACATATATGACAAATAAGCTAAATTGAAGAAGAAATAGAAGAAGCAATAAGAGAACAAGGAGAAGAAAAACAAGAAGGAGGAGGAGGAGGAGGAGAAGGAGGAGGAGGAGAAGGATAGAAGGTCCTTGGCCTTCTCCTCCTCCTCCTCCTCCTCCTCCTCCTCCTCCTCCTTCTTCTCTTCTTCTTCATCTCTTCTTCTTCTTTCTTTTCATTTTGAGCTTATTATGGTAGAAGAAGAAGAAGAAAGAGGAGGAGAAGAAGAAGAAAGAGGAGGAAGAGGAGAAGAAGAAGAAATCAAGAATAAGTAAGAGGAGGAGGAGGAGGAGGAGGAGAAGGCCAGGGGCCTTCTCCTCCTCCTCCTCCTCCTCCTCCTTCTTCTCTTCTTCTTCATCTCTTCTTCTTCTTTCTTTTCATTTTGCCTATTTCTTCTCCTCTTCTCCTCTTGTTGGAGCTAAATTACCTAATTATGTCTTTTTTGAGCTAAATATTCCAATTATGTCATTTTAGAGGAAAATAAGCTAAGTATATAATATTCATGAGCTAACCAAGGTTCTTATGCCATTTTGAGCATATTACGGTATTTTGGAGCTAAATGGGCTAACTATGTCATTGTTGGGTTAATTAAACCAAGGATAATATGAAAGAGGAGAAGAAATAGGAGGAGGAGGAGAAGAAGAAGAAATCAAGAAGAAGGAGGAGGAGGAGGAGAAGGAGGAGGAGGAGAAGGATAGAAGGTCCTTGGCCTTCTCCTCCTCCTCCTCCTCCTCCTCCTCCCTTCTCCTCCTCCTCCTCCTCCTCCTCCTCCTTCTTCTCTTCTTCTTCATCTCTTATTCTTCTTTCTTTTCATTTTGAGCTTATTATGGTAGAAGAAGAAGAAGAAAGAGGAGGAGAAGAAGAAGAAAGAGGAGGAAGAGGAGAAGAAGAAGAAATCAAGAAGGAGGAGGAGGAGGAGGAGGAGGAGGAGGAGAAGGCCAGGGGCCTTCTCCTCCTCCTCCTCCTCCTCCTCCTCCTCCTCCTTCTCTTCTTCTTCATCTCTTCTTCTTCTTTCTTTTCATTTTGCCTATTTCTTTTCCTCTTCTCCTCTTGTTGGAGCTAAATTACCTAATTATGTCTTTTTTGAGCTAAATATTCCAATTATGTCATTTTAGAGGAAAAGAAGCTAAGTATATAATATTCATGAGCTAACCAAGGTTCTTATGCCATTTTGAGCTTATTACGGTATTTTGGAGCTAAATGGGCTAACTATGTCATTGTTGGGTTAATTAAACCAAGGATAATATGAAAGAGGAGAAGAAATAGTAGGAGGAGGAGAAGAAGAAGAAATCAAGAAGAAGGAGGAGGAGGAGGATAAGGAGGAGGAGGAGAAGGATAGAAGGTCCTTGGCCTTCTCCTCCTCCTCCCTTCTCCTCCTCCTCCTCCTCCTCCTCCTCCTCCTCCTCCTCTTCCTCTT